>NW_022157832.1:0-87690 GCF_003316985.1 Fusarium coffeatum
TCAAAAAAAAAAAAAGAAATCCCAAAGTCGTATTCCGCGTTGACAAACCAGAGAAACGGACAAGAGATCAGAGATCGGCAACTGGACAGGACGAGACAAGCGAGTGAGCGGAAAGCTAGGGTCTGGTCCCTGCTCTCCGCGGAGAGGGAGAGAATGCCTACAGTACAGTACAGAAGAGCGGAGAGGGAGAAACCACAAGGTCTTGATCGAGTACCGTCTACTTTGGAGGCCCTGCTTCTGCATCGTGATCTGCAATGCTGGTCTTTGCGGTCATTGGCCATGCTTGCGCTGCTGGAGGGCAGCATTCAACGTTTGTGCTGCGTTGCGTTGCACTGCGATTTTCAGTTCCCGCTGTTCTATGTCTCTAATCTCTCTACGGGGCCTTTTCCCATCACATCGCATTTCCAGAGGCTTTTCTTGGTTTTGGCTATGCATGCCGATGCGTGCGCGTTGGATGAGGCTGGGTAGGCTCTGCACATGGATAACTCTTATTTTTAGGTTCGTCTTTGATCCCGGTAGGTTGGCAGAAACAGGGATATGTATCCCCCCAGAGTTACCGACAATCCTCAAAAAGGTGAATCTCACCTTGACAACGGGCAGCCAACAAAGTCTATATTTGCGGCGCCTCGGCCGTTGAGATCACGCATCTGTACAGTATCAATTCGGTATAGTAACAGTCGAACTTACATGCTGTTGGGCTGAACTTGTCTCGACGTCATGAGTCGACGACCCTGGCCTGCCAGCGTCATTCGTTTTTCTTGTGAGACGGCAAAGGCAAAAAGTCTTGTGTCACTCAGTATTGGTATTGAACCAGACCAGCATCGATGGATTGATTTGCCATTCAGCACTGGTCTTACTGCTGCTCTCGCGACCAGTCAAGAAAAATGGAGTGAACCCTGTGGCTGCTAGACCTGGCAAATCAAGTATCGTGCTATGGAGGCGCCTAAACCATGATACCTTAGTAGTTACACGCAGGGTCCTCCCAAGGGCTCCAGTCCAGGGGATGGACTTGGACTTGGACCCTCTTATACATACTAGACTAACTAAAAGTTGAAAAAATCTACAACATTTCCCAGTTGTCAAAAGCCGTCCAAGTATTCGGTACCTGCCAAAGACTCTCATCGCCCAAAAACTAGAACCAGAACCAGAACTAGAACTAAAACTAGAATATCTCCACTTGTTTTTTCCATCTCATCCTGCCCAAGGTAGAATAGAATGTATGGTACGGCAACCACCCCCGTCGTTCTTGCCTTCTAGTTGAGTTAGGTATGTATTATTAGGTATTTTGTATCGTCACGAGAAACCGTGACGCCTTCGACTTTCCTTCCTTATACGCATTCTTCCCTCTCTCTCTTTTCCTCCTACTCCCATGAAATGACACATACAGAACAGATAGATAATATCATCATCTGTTTATTCTCAAATTCGCCTCCGATTCGGGAGCTATTGTGTCTTTCTTTTTTTACATAGTAGGTGCTGAACCTACAGTACTCTCTTAAATTCACACGCCCCTCTACTCTGTCCTCGTCTTCCTCTCCTCTGCGTCTCTACAAAGTTGTCCCGGATTGGTAAGTTGTCTTGGTTGTATGACGATCACTATTATCCTTGCTGCATTTCATCTTTCTTCAGCACGCTTTTGCCCAATCCTTTTCTTTCCCACTTCTCATTCCTAAGTTACTGTACTGTACAGTATTGCACTCAGTTGCTTAAAAGAGGAAGACGCCGTCTTTCTTTTTTCTTCTTTCACCCCTCGGCCGGTCATTATTGCCCGTCCGTCCCCCTTTGGTATATATCTCGAGCCCTTAGAACCCTCGGAGTTCAGTCCGACTCCCCTGAACCCTGGTAAAACAAGTGGATTCGACTTCGGCAGCCGTTTAAACTGATACCCATCATATCAAAACCTATGACATCTTGCCGCCCCTCAAGTACCAAAACTACTTCATCATAACTTCTCCCCCACCAAATTTGTCCACCTACCTCGTCTTATATATACATACCTACATACACACACACATACGACATTGATTACCATTCCTTCCTTATACTGCTTTGATTTCATTCTATGGAAATGATTCACCCCCTATATGCGATACGACTTCTTTAATCTCACAACTCTTTAGAATCCATGTCTATCTTGAATCCGGCTTGTCCTCGTCAACTGGACATATCTGCATATACCTTCATGCGCTCGACACGATTTCAACGGTTACGCCAAGAAGACTGCAACTCTCGTCTTCAACAACAAAACCAACGAACACGATCAAATAACAGGTCATAAATTGGATAGGAGATTGCATAGAGTTTTGGATACTGAAGTTTTTTCTTCTTATTTTTTTCAACGAATTCACGCACGGCATTGCATACTGTTGCGTTCCTCCACAGAAATCGTAATCATATAGAGGCTCGCACCTTATTAGAGAGTTTCGACGCCCCAGATACGACAGAACGAAGAGTAACGAACTCGAATAACACGACATTGTACCCCGTCTTCATTTCATTCTCCTCTCGTCAAACAATACACGCGCAGTCTATAGACGTTCATGTCCTCAAACAGTACGTCGCAATATTCTGCGACCGATCCTGCCTCCGGTCCCGGTCCTCACGAGTCGCCGACTCCCGACCCGCCCACCGACTCCGACAACGAAAACCCGGACTCGGGCCGGCAGCCACAACAAGTAACACAGTCCCAATCACCTACTCCGGGTTCACGCCATCGCGATGTTGCACCCCGAGATTTCGTACGCCTCTTTCAATGTCAGATTTGCTCGCTACCACTTGACGAGCCTATCAGTCTCCCATGTGGTAAAAGCATGTGCCGGCGTTGTCTTCCAAACACTCACTTGCGCGCCAATATAACATATCCTGCCGTTCCCGATCGACTTCGCGGTTTCCGATGTCCCTTTGAGGACTGCGGGAAAGAACATGCTCTTGGCGATTGCGCTGTCGACGTGGTTCTCAACAAAACGGCCCAACATGTGAGGGAAGAAATAGAGCGTTTCAAGCGCGAGTCTTTGACTACTGAGTTGGCAACAAGAGTCATGTGGCAGGATCCTTGGGCTGCTGCAGGCATTGCTTCTATGCGGAATGACAATGATGCGTACTCAAAAGTCATACCAGGTGGAAAGGTCATAGCCACATATCGTTTGGCAGAAGAAGGTGATCTTTCTTATGAAGCTGATATTTCCTATGACGAGATCATCTCGGCAACCCCGTCACCACCTCCCGACGTCGACGACACAGGGCTCGTTCGGAAGGCGCAAGACGCTACTCGCGCTGAAATGGACTGCCAGGTCTGCTACGCGCTTTTCTACGACCCTCTCACAACGACCTGTGGACATACTTTTTGCAGGTCGTGCTTACATCGTATCCTTGACCATTCACGATATTGCCCAATATGCCGTCGTTCATTGGCCATCAGCCCTTTACTCAATCAGACTCTGTCACCGTCCAATCAAACTATCAAGCGAATCATCGAAACATTTTGGTTGGAAGAAGTAAACGCCCGGAAAGAAGCGTTGGATGCTGAACGTGTTACGCAAATGGAAGAGTACGATACTTCTCTTTTTGTGTGCACTCTATCATTTCCTCACATGCCGACATTCCTACATATTTTTGAGCCAAGATACAGGCTTATGATTCGAAGAGCGGTTGAAGGAGATCACACGTTTGGCATGGTAATACCAAAACGACGTCAATATCCTGGTGATACTGATTTCCACGAACTGGGCACCTTGCTTCGAATTGTCAATATTCAATTCTTTTCTGATGGACGAAGTCTCATAGAGACTGTAGGTCTGTCGCGCTTCCGTGTTCTTGAACACAACTTCCTTGATGGATACATGGTTGGCAAGACTGAACGAGTTGATGATGTCAGTCTTGAGGACGAAGAAGCAGCCGAAGCCGCTGAAGCAAGTCCAATGGAGACCGAATCTAACCAAGACCCTATTCATATTCTGGAGGGAGACAAAGAACCTACAGAGCAACCATCAACGTCGCCCTTACCGCGCTCAAGTTCATCAAGTCCTCATATGCCAACATCCGCGGCCGATATCGACGCAATGTCAACACAAAGCTTGATGCAGTACGCTTCAACCTTTGTCTCACGAATGCGAGAACAAAGTGTGCCATGGTTGACTGAACGGATGTTGACTATATATGGCGAATGTCCGGAAGATCCTGCCATATTCCCTTGGTGGTTCGCCAGTATGCTACCTGTTAAGGATATTGAGAAATATCGACTCCTAGGAACATCCAGTGTACGCGAGCGTCTCAAGCTCTGCTGCACATGGATTGTGGAATGGGAGATGGCCCGATGGTGAGTAAGATCCAATGACATCTCACCTTCCCTTCCTTTTGATTCTATGTCATACATATACCCTCTCATTTCACCACTCCTCTCATTGAGCATCTGCTCGTCGTCGTCATCTGTCGCTCAGGCTAAAACGACGTCTCCCTTTTCCAGGACAAAGCTGATTGACGGCCGTTCAGGTCCTACCACGGCTGCACGATCCTCTGATTGACAATCCTTGCCCTACTATCTCTCTCTCGGCATGGTTCTGCAATTCGTGCTCGTGCTTTTCTGCTTTATTGCACAGTTTCTGTACGAGAAACAAAACGGTCTGCGGAGTTGATATTATCACACTTCTGACACAGACAGGACAATTACGACGCGACGATAGCTAGGGCGGGTTGGTTTGTATCATGGCATTACGGCGCATTTTACGAGGCAAAAGCTTCAAGATATTGACCTTTTGGGCCCAGAAGAAGAGGAGGAAGATAACTTGACTACAAAAAGACAGTGGATCTATTAAGCTAGTCTATTCCAATCTAGACCTGCCTCAATATTTACCTCAAATCTAAGGAAAAGTCGAGTTTTCTCATGTCTGGGGTTGTGTGTAAGAAGAGGAGGCAGTCAGTCATAGCATCCTTGATTTTGCGGATACCATACCCCCTTTGGCTGAATCATGTAGATATCTTTCATAATGCAACGACTCTATTTACCAAACATCGGCTGCACCATTTGTGTCTTGTGCTGCAGAGGGATCGCCCCAAGGTGCAGTGACGGCCGGAGTCTCTACCCAAGTGCCGGGCATAACGTTGTCGGGGTCGTCTCCTGCTGAAGAGGCAGGTTGGCCATTCCCGTTCCTGTTCCCATTTTCGTTCCCATTTGCGTTCCCATCATTGGCTCCACAAACACCAACGTTGTTGTCTGCGCCTTGCCCAACACTGCTCACACCATCCTTCGAGTGGTCCCAGTCACCACTAGCACCTGGGAAAGTATCATTGCCCCAGTGGGCTCCCTTGACGACAGTTTCGTTGCTCTTGTTCGATCCAGTGCTCCATCCAGCTCGCTGTACGGGGTCCCAATGGCTATTCGGAGCCGTCTCTTGAGTACCGCCATTGTCCCCATTATTCCAATCAGTTACTGCCTGGTTCTCATTGGTATTGTTTCCCCAAGTGTTATTCTGTTCATCGCCGCCGCCGACGTTGTTGCCATTGCTGTTGTCTTGACCGGTAGTACCCCAATCCACTTGGTCATTCTGGGTATTCTGGTCGTCAACTCCTTCGGTGTTCCAACTGCTTCCTGGATCATTATTGTTGCTGCTGTTCCAATTGTTCCCTTGATCATTACTGTTGTTGCTGTCCCAAGTGTTTCCTTGATCATTGTTGTTGCTACCGCCCCAAGTGTTCGACGCAGCTCTGACAGAACCAGATGGTTGGCTGTGTTCTTTAGAAGCGGTCCGGGCTCCTTGACTACCCCATGCACCGCACTGTCTGTATTTCTTGGGCAGATACGGGTTATCCTTTCCCTGGTTTATGAGTTAAGTCTATTTCTATTGCTGTTGCTCGCTGCCATCAATACTTACAGTGAGACTTGGTGGTCCAACGTTGTTGTTCTGACTGGCTTTGTCTTTGCTGGAAGCTGGCGCAGTCTTTGGTCCGTAACTGGCTGGGGCTTGAGGAGGACCCGGAGGAGGACCTGGTGGGCCACCCATAGCATACCAGGGAGGATGGGACATTCCTTGAGTGATTGGCACGTGAGAATAGGCATCTGGGGGCGGAACGCCTGCGTATTGCTGATGGTATGGCGACATAGGTGCGTAGTGGGGGTATTCCTTCGGGTTGTTGAAGCCATAGTAGAAGGGATTGTGCATAGGATGGGGTGTTCCCATGGGTAAGGGGCGAGTGAAACCATTGCGGTCGGGGTAGAGAGCATTGCTCTGGTGGTTTCCGTAGACGGGGCCATGATAGACCCTCATGACGTTGTGTTCTGGATCGTAGTAAGCATTTGGTGCTGGATCTTCTGGAGTTTCGATCACGCGTTCTGTCTGAACAACTTGAGCCCGGATCGGTTCGATCAACTGAGGGCGACGCATGTGAGGGCCTGGAAGTCCTTCGGGATAATTGCCCTTCTTGACTCCATCCTTGTATCTAGGCTGTGCCTTTTCTTTGCCTCTCATCTTCCTGAACTTGCCTTGGTCTTGTTCTTTGGTACCCTCAGAAGTCTTCTCTTCAGCTTCTGCTTCTTTGGGATCCTCCGGCTCTTTATTCGCTTTCTTATCGGCCTTTTGCTTCTTGTTCTTCTTGTTTGTCTGCTTGTTTGCCTTCGAAGCTTGCTTGGGACCTTGTTTCTTGTTGTTCTTCTGTTTGCCTTTGCTTTGTTGCTCGGGTTCCTCTTCTAGCTCGACCTCGTCTTCTGTTTCTTTAGCCGATTCTGAGCTTTCTCCGTCAGTCTCGTCGGGTTCTGGATCCGGAGCAAACTTTTTGCCTTTCTTGCCAGCCTTTTTGGCATTGGTCTTTTGCTGTTGCTTCTTGTTCTTCCAGCCCTTCCAGGGAGGCTCCGGTTCGGATTCTGATGTTTCGGGTTCGGACACTGGCTCTTGTTGCTTTTTACCCTTTTGTTTACCCTGTTTCTTGGACTGTTTTCTGTTGAATTGCCGCTGTTGCCAAAGTGGTGGAGTGTCATATTCAGACTCAGAGGTGTCTTTAGCAGAATCATAGGCATATGAGTCCAGTTCTGGCTCATGCATCCATCTCGTGCCTTTCTTCTTTTTCTTTGCAGTCTGTTGATTGTGCTTGGGGGGTTCTTCTGCTTCGGACTCAGAATTCTCAGGGCTAGGGGGGGTATACTCCTTGCTCTTTTTCTTGCCTATCCTCCTCAATATCTCTCGACCCTTGACGCATTTGTGACACTTACAAGTCGGGTCTGGATCTGAGTCCCAGTCGCTCTCAGAATCAGCCTCGATTTGTTTCTGCTTCTGTCTCTTCTTCTTTCTCTTCTTTCTCTTTTTCTTGGGAGAGGTTTCTGAACTCTCAGCGTCAGAATCAGTGGCATCAGAACTGGAAATATTTTCAGACTGACTGGAATCCGATTCTGGCTCAGATTCAGATGTCTCATCAGAAGACTCGAATGGGGTAGTGATGACGGTTTGCTTTAAAGCAGATTTTACAGGCCCATCTTCGAAGCGGACTTTCTTGATCACAGTCTTGGCTTCGGTAACCACAGGAGCAGGTTCTGGTTCGGGCTCAGATTCCGGTTCGGGGTCAGGGGGAGAGGGAGGAACGTTGCGTCCGGTGCGAGGGTAGGTGATCCTGACGGTGTCTTCCTCAGACTCATCATCGGTAGTAACTTCAACACGCACGACTTCTCGTTTCTTGTTCTTGGGGGGTTTGCTTTTAGGGATAGGACCGAGGGCAGATTCGATGGTTGTGCCAACTACCCACTCGCAAAAGTGCGAGGGGCCTTTGAGTTTGCGATTCGCCATTACGAATCCGAGCGAGTTGTCATCGCGAGAGTGAGGATAAAGGGAAGATGGTTTTGTCGGGGCCAAACAAGAGACAAAATTGGATGCAACCAAATGGATGTGGTGAAGGTGGGAATTGGTCGCACGGGCTAGCAGCGGATGAAAAGTCGAAAGGGTGATTTGTTGTTGGCAGTTGCTGGCACTGTCAAGGCAGAAGGGGGGATGATCCTCTCTCCTTCGCGTCTGCCTGCCTCAGCTAGCTAGGTAGGTAGGTATTAGTTGCAGCTCGATAAGGCAGCTCCAAATAGGCAGGCAGTGATGATTTTATTTGTTGAGTTGAGATTATAGGAGCCTTCAGATATTTTCTACGCTGTCGAAATAGCCAAGGTATACCTCGCCTCCATGTGTACGTTCTTATTAGCAGTTTTGCAGTAGCAAATAAAAGCACTAGTTGAAAGAACCTCTTTGTTGTCACTGTCGAGAAGGTGTCGCTCTTGAATACCTTTGAGCACCTCGCCCATAGTCTTCTCTTGAGATAGCCAATTACTTGATCCAAGAGGTACTACAGGAAGACTGGTCAACAGTTTTACAGTAAGTCCACAGAGAGCAACACTGATAGCAGAACTTAGACTCCCATCAAGTCTCGATGCCTCTATATTCACCTTTCTATATACTAATTAGACACGCCTCGTCAGTCTTCTAGATCTTAGGGGCTACAGTCAAGTACCCTTCAACAACCGCTGTGATCAAACGGTTTGCAATGGCCTGAGAAGGAGGCAGTCGTAGATCGCCCTCTTTATATCCTTCGGGGGCAGCCTCTCCCAAGGGGCTTGTTCCGTTCTTGAGTGCCCTACGAGCCTCGTCCATTGTAAACCACTTCGCCGCCTCCAGCTCCTTGTCGTTCAAGGTGATATTCTCGCCATCGCCAGGAAGCGCCTGAGCAATAGCGCCAATCATGAGGCTAGCAGGGTAAGGCCAGGGCTGGCTCGAGTGAATAACGACTCTGCCGACACGAACACCGCTCTCCTCCCAAACCTCGCGCCTGACCGACTCTTCAATCGACTCGCCAGGCTCAAGGAAACCAGCGAGGGTGCTGTACCAGTATGCGGGCCAGCGCTTTTGGCGACCAAGGAGAATCTTTGTGCCATCTGCGGAAACAACAGCAGCGATCATAGTGGGGTCCGTTCTAGGGAAGCAAATATTAGAAACGCCATGGCGGGTGGCACAATCTCCGCGAGGCTCGCTGTTCTCGCCACCCTTCTTGTCGGACGTAGGGCAGACGCGCTTATAGCCTGCATGGACAGAAAGGTTAGGCTGTCCGCAGCCAGCACAGAATGGGCTGCGTGAGTTCCAGTCAACCATGGATCTGGCTTGAGCGTACAAAGCGGCTAGAAACATTAGTTTCAAAGATCAATTTAGTTAAAGACTGATGCTTACCAGCTTCGGGAGAGTAGTTCATGGCACGGGGGTTCTTATCCAAAGTAATCCCCTTCTTCTCCTGTTCAGCCAAGAAGCCGGCGGCTTTCTCGGCATGGTTGCCCTTGGGGGTAATGTCAACAGCAAAATAGGGGTGACCCTGAATATCACCGTGATCAGTAGAAGAGATACGGTCCTCGTTTCCCTCCTCCAGCATGCCAAGGAAGACAATAAGAGGCGAGGTCTTGGTGGAGTCGAAGTTCTTGATAGCTTCGTCCTCGGTATGCGCAAAGGGTTCTGATCCGACCAGCGGTTGGATCTCATTGAAAGTGAAATATGCTGGCGTCTTCTTATCGACAACCAAAGGGTTTAGTTCACTGAGAGCCATGTATCGGGCTGTGGGACTGGCAGCAGCCTTGCGAAGAAAGCCAGTGTCGGCACGGAGGAAGGAGAATCGGTTAATGGAACTTCCGGCATAGTAGTTGACGACCTCCTTTCCAAAGCGACGGGTCAACATGGAATCGTCGCTTGCAAGAGCTGCGACCACTGGAAGGTCAGGTACTTGGGTGGCTGATGACATCGGACAGTCTGCACAAAGGCGCTTGAGTTCTGTGTTTGTATTTGTAATTGACCTGAGAAGGAATCAGATGCGGAATCAACAAACACTTAGGTGTCGATGTGAGAAGTGAAAAGGTATTTGCTGTTGGACGACAAAACTTGAGCCTTTGGTGGTGATTCTAAGATACGCTGAGATCTGCTATCGGGCACCAAAGAGGCGAGTTCTTATAAGCAAAGTGGTAGTCGGATTTAAGTCCGAGGGACAGCGACCCGTTATTTCCTTCTAGGGCTAGCGGTGAGAAGTTGCAGCGATTTGAGGTGAGGTAGAGTGACAATATTGCGGCGACTGCGGCCCTTTTCGACCTCTGCAGTGCGGAATGAAGTTTTGGTGAGTCATGATATTTTGTGATTGGTTTTTGTTCTAGAGAGAGAAAGATGCGATTGATTTGTTTGTTGCCTGCTTCGCTTTTTTTGGTGTTTGTCATCTAGTAACGTTGGATAGAGATATGATATGATATGACCTCATTTATCATATCAATCCATAATCAGATTGACGAGATATAACTTATGCGCAATCTTGCATTCAACAACCCCTGAATTTGTCCAAACAACCTCCAATTGGCTGTTTTCTTATGCCAATTCTGCATCGCAACTAGCATCAGCTATTCTGCATCAGATCTGGATCTTCGAATTAACCTTTCTCTCTTTCAGGGCGCTGCCGAATTCGGACCATCCACTGGCACCCGCTGTCCTTGGCCAAGCCCAGGGCATCTCTAGCGCAATCTTCCCCGCAATCCATACCTAATCCTCTCTATGATACAGTGACGTCTTTATCTGGGGCACGGGACCATTCCTTGACTGAAAAAAAGTCTGTCATCCCCAACCCTGACTCTACTCTTGTCTTGCCTTGTCTCTCCCTTTATGTTGCGCTCTCAGCCTCGCGTCGCCAGACTTTCTTAACATCCAGCAGCAAATTTTCTTAGACGAAGTGCTCCCTATCGAGATTGACGAATGCGATAACAGCACGACTCGATTGTTTTTCTCAGCCTGCTAGGACGGTTTTTGTTACCAGCTGGGGTGGACTCTGTAGTCTGCCACCTGTCCAGGGTTCATCATGACTCCGCCAACTGCGAATCTGAATCTTGATGTTGAGGCTATCTCGGGCATTTGCGGGTATGTCTCTGATCGTTTTGTATCCCAATGCTATCGGCTGCTAATAATTATTGTTTTAAAGTTCAATTTCAATTGCCTGCTGGGGTATGTGACCATGACTCGTTCGTCTCCCTACCTATTGAACACTACTGATCGCAAATAGTCGTTGTCTTCTCTCCTCAGATTATCCAAAACTTCCAGCGCGGCAGTGCCGATGCTCTCTCGATTCAATTCATCATTGTTTGGCTTCTTGGCGATGTCTTCAACATTCTGGGGGCCGTTCTTCAGGGCGTTCTGCCGACTATGGTATGATTCACGCTCAGCTTGCGCTGGTATTGGTAAACTCAAGTCACTAACCCAATTCGTTTTCTAGATCATTCTCGCAATCTACTACACGATCGCAGATATCGTTCTCCTCGGCCAGTGCTTCTACTATCGCGGTTTTACTTGGCGCGACGCCCCGACCCCTGCGCCAAAGCCGACCACCCCGGCCCCTGGTGAACCCAACGAGCGTACAGGACTTATTGCTCACGATGACCGCCGCGGCTCAGACTGGTCTGGTTTGTCGCCTGCCGTTCCTCACATTGCCGAAGATGCTGCACCTCGAACTCCGACCGTCCTCCAGACCCTTATCTGGAACACCATCATTGTGCTGATGGTTATTGCTGCTGGTGTTGTTGGCTGGTTCTTGGGCCAAAAGGCCTCTCACGGCAAAGAGGATGGTGATACCAACGTCGGAGGCGAGGACAACCTTCACTTCAGCCTTTCCGGTCAGATCTTTGGATATCTCTGTACTGTCGCATACATCGCTTCTCGGCTACCTCAGCTCATCCTGAACTGGAGACGCAAGACGACAGATGGGCTTAGCATGCTCTTCTTCCTCTTTGCTTGTCTCGGAAACATTACCTACGTTCTGTCCATCTTTGCCTACGATCCCAAGTGTAAGCACGATGAATGCAGGCCCGGTGAGGCTCGTCACATCTATGGCAAATACATTCTGGTCAACTTGAGCTGGCTGGCTGGCAGTCTTGTCACCCTCTTCCTCGATCTGGGCGTCTTTGCTCAATACTTCATGTATAGCAAACCTGAGGCTATCGCAACCCCCACCCGCCGACGAATCAGTGAGAACGTTGTCGAGGAGGACGAGTACGAAGATGACAGCGACAATGAGGACAGCTGGGATCAGCGGCCCCTACTCCAAAGGGGTGACTCTGTCTACCACCCGTGATCTATCTTCAATGTCCTACAAAGCTCATACTTGGGATGACAGTTTTTTGTTCTGCTTTGTTTCGGCTTTCATTTGTTCTCACATCTCCCTAGCTGGTTAGGGCGCATACAGGATCAAACAATGGCAGGCGTTTGCTATTATGTGACAGGAAAGGAAAATAAAATAAGAAGGGTGGCATAAGGATTGGACCGCTCTTATAACGGAGTTGGGTATATGTTGAATTTACAAGACATTAGATCGGCTCGCCTCTGTGGGGCTCTGCCTATCCATAGCATGAAGCAGACAGCTTTTGGGCATTTCTGGAGCAATCAACATTCTGCTAAACATACCCTGTGTTCATTGGAGAGATATTGTAGAAGATAGTCGTAATAATCGTATGATCAGCTACGAACCATACATGCTGGGCTCGATCAAAACAAGCCAACATTTCTGACACAGAAATACTCTTGTCAATTTTGATAGTAACAGCTGTTGGCTGGTTGCCTTGAGCAGATGTCCTTTGATTGTTTAAAATAAGTCCAAGGCTATAGGGTACCGGGTATGTTACAGCCATTTTTGCTTGGTTTCTCCAATCTCCAAGAGCTGATTAGGAGTTTTACTGCGTACGTACGAAGGGCGCTGTTAGATTACTGTGAGGTCACTTTTGCTCGTCTTACTGGTGTATCAGTATCAAGGCCTGCGGTGAGTCTATGAGCCATGGTTGCCATACTGTAGTCTGAATCTACCACTCGAGTTTATCTCCAAATGCTACCCTTGAGTCCATCTTCGAACCTTCAATTCTGTTGCCTCGGTACGGATATTCTTACCTAGGTAAACCATGTCTATCGTACTCGCCCGGTCCCGATCTTGTTGTATGCATAGAAGACACAGAATCATACAAGCAAAAGGTTGGTGGTAATGCAGAGAAGCTGACGATATAATTTTGTCTCCTCTGGTCGAGTTTTCACTTCCTCTAAATTTGGTCGCACTAAACCTATATGAGAGGCCATGCCGATACGTTAACCAGACATCTCGGCGCAATTGAGCTCAAGAGTCCACCCAGAAATGGGACAAAGAGATTTGAACCCCAAAATGCAGCATCGAGAGCCAAACATATTGTTCGACCCACTGAGAAGTTGAAGTCAAAGTCTCCACATGCCAGAATATTATGTAACCCAGCGAAAAAAAGGTCCCACAATGCCGGGTTCCCAGCCCCCCGACTAATCAGGACTAGCGCAATCAGTGGCAGAATTTCGAATATAAAAATCCTCTCTTCCGCCGACCTTTGTCCTGTTTTTTCTTTTGTTCTTTACATCAGTAGAGTAGACTTTCACCGTCATGTGAATTTATACTTTAATGGCGGCTCCGCTTTGCGGCTTGCTGAGAGTCAGACCTTTTCGATGTCTGGTTCTCCGTTCCCGGCCCCCTAAAGTAATGTGATCGCTCTTCCTAATCAGCCGCAGACCATCAGAGGTCTGTGACTGTGGGGTGATCTCGACATACCATATTAAATGTGTTCATTTTGAACATGAACACCTTCGTAAATCGCGTTTGCGCCAGGTTTCCACACGGCTTAGAGATGCTTCGTCGAGTCCTGCCTTGTGCCGAGCTCGTTTCGCGGTGAGGCTCTGCTTCTGTCTCGACAGCTTCAGTGTCACTCAAATCGAGCACCATTGATGAACCTGTGCCAACGCGTATAACAAAATATCTTGATGCTTCAAATGTCACTATGCGTGCGGCAAGAGTCATGATGCTGAATTTTCATGGTCTTTTGGGGACTGCTACGCCGAGACTGTCGCCCAGTATGCAAAAATTTCTCCAGCAAAGACTTTTTCGGCAGCGCCTGAATAAAGCCACCAAAATCTGCAGCACGATTCGGCAGCACACGTACGGCCCGACAAACGGTACAAACACCTATAATACTGCTCCGATGATGTAACGCCTTAATATCGTGTCGTCTTTGTCTGCGACAAGACTGAGTGCTGGGTCTGCACAGGTATTTGCAAGGTAGATTGTATGGATCGCGGGGTTGCTCAAGTTTCATACTGCAATGCCAAAGTAGTCAATCGTGGGACTCATGATGGGCTCAAGTACCTTATCTATCACTATCAATACAAAACATGAACCTATCTGCATTCTAAGCATCTCGCTGTAATGCTTCCTAATCATCATCATCGGGTGAAAGGCCGTGATAGCACGTGACAGAACTTGGAGGAATCTTGGTTCTGGGTGGGTGGGGACCAAAAAAATCTAAACCCGGAGAAGGCCTTCAGGTTGCCCGAGATTCGGACAAGACTTGCCTTGCGACTCTGGTTTAATCCACCCAAACTCCAATTCTCGAACGGTCACTGTCCTTCACATATTCGGTCATATCTAATCATTCACAATGGGTTCTATCTGGAACGCTTTCACTGGCGGCAACAAGCCTGGCCACCAGCAGCAACAGTCTCAGTCACACTCGCAGCCCACGACACAAGAACCCGCGCATTTCTCCTACGACCCCACGGAAGGCCAGGGCGTCGAGTCCTTCCTCCAGAGCTCTACCTTTGCCGACCCCTCGCAATTACATCCCCTCGCCGGCCTCAACAGAGATACGCTCGAATACATTTCCCTTGAGGACTCAGCCTTGTCCGAGCTGCCTGGTGGCCAATCAGTCCTGCCCTCGCGTGGCTTCACAGACGACTTGTGTTACGGTACCGGAATCACATATTTGGCCGGTTTGGGAGTTGGAGGTGCTTGGGGTCTGCAGGAGGGTCTCAGAAGATCGGCCGGTCAGCCTCCTAAGCTGCGATTGAACGCTGTCCTCAACTCGGTTACTCGACGAGGACCCTTCCTCGGTAACTCGCTAGGTGTCGTTGCTATTATCTACAACTGCATCAACTCTTTGATTGGTAGCCTCCGTGGGAAGCACGATGCCGGAAACACTATTCTTGCTGGTGCGCTGAGTGGTATGCTCTTTAAGAGCACTCGCGGTGTTCGTCCCATGGCTATCTCTGGTGGTATTGTGGCCTCTGTAGCCGGTGCCTGGGCTGTAAGTTTCACAACTGTGTTCGCTGAATATTCCCGTGCTGACTTCTGTAAAGATTGTGCGACGATCCTTCTTCCCTATTCCCGAGCCCATCTCTGCGGCATCTGATGAGCTTGCTCTGTAATAACGTTATGATATTTCTATTCACCGTTGTCGTCAAATTGGTCGACCCGTTATAATCGCGCCCTTGTAGACAAGGCGGCGCCAACGAAAAAAAAAAGATGAACGAAAAGAGAGAGGCAAGCCGAGAGAAGGACGAGGTACGGGATGGGATTCCCATTGTATAAGATAGGTATGGCGTGACTACAGCGTTCGACGGAGTTTGGTAGCATGGCAACGGACATCTCTCCTCCCATGGGCAAATGTACATTACATCAGGTTCGGTCAGCGAGCATTAGACGAATGTGATAGGGGACGGGCGTCTGGTCATTTAATGATACAAATGTTTGAATAGTAGCCACGAAGTTCATGGCAATGTTTTGAGACCATTGACCTAATCTGTGCTGCGTCCTTTGTCAGTTGGCACTGGCGATGCAGTTGCCCGGAGTTATGATAGCGCTTGCCCATCTCATTCACATCTTCATTCACCGTGGCAATCAAATATTTCTTCTACTTCCCTATGGATCCTGCCGACTTTCTATTCATCTTTGCTCGCACCCCGCGCGGCGCATCTCAATATTTGACTTCTTCACCCACAACCTTTCCAATATGAACGAAAACGACAAGATCAGTACGGAGTCATTTCCAGTCTCCCAGCTTACTGGAGAACTACCGCCTGCTACTCAGGATGATCATCTGCCAGTCACCCATCCTCTCGCTGCTGAGGACAATATCCAGGAGGGCAAAACATTGGCGCCCTCAAAGAAGCCACCCAGACCACCTCGCAAAGTTCCTACCTCCAGCCAGGAACCCGCTACCATGAACCCCAAAGACTTCAAAGAGCTCATGATACGACTTCGCCTTGATACCTGGAAAGCAAACGCTCAAGTTGTGCCTATCCAAAACCAGGTCGACGTAACAGCCTTTTGGAGTCCACAGTGGGCAGGCATTATAGCATCCGACCATTGGATGAATGTATTCGATGGCTTCGACCGACTTTGGGTTATACCGTTCGATTCGGAAACACCTTTGCCCGCAGAGAAGCAGGCTATCGCAGACAATCTCAAGAAACGTCACAATGAACTTCGGGACGTGTATCGCTCAAGAACGGCCCAAGATAGAAGCTTCCATAACAAAATGCTACGTCTTATTGAAGACGAGGTCAAGGAGACTTGCCAGAATCTTTGGGACGCAAATTTCTACGAATCTCGTATGGCCTCGACGCCCTGGAATGAGGTCCGGCAGACATACGACCTCCCTACTTTGGTCTCCATGATAGCCCGAACTCGACTACAGAACGAGACAGAACAGCTGCCCGGATACCACAAAGTCCTTGTTCTTGAATTAGGAACTAACCGTAAAGTAACCTACCAGCGCATCAGTGTGCCTATTGGCAGCAATCTGAACGGACTCGTCTCGCGTTTGGACAGCTGGTATCCCCACGACGATGAGCACAGCGCCCACATTATTAAGCGTTTCCGTCAGAAACTTGATTCTCTTTGGAAGCGTGGCGATGAAACTCAAAAGCGGAAGCTACAATCGATGCACCGACAATTGGATCGCTTTGTCACGCCATCTGAACAAGACTGCGAGCTGTCTCAGTGGATCTTCAGGTTATGGATGAAAACTGACTACAGTATCCCCTTTGGAAAATCGCCAGACCGTGTCGGGACATGGACGAGGTTGAAGGAGGATACATACCAAGAGCTACTCACTGGCTTGTTAGCCAAGAAACATCCGATTTTTGTTAGAGTGAGTCCAGCCAGCGCCCAATATATGAGTTTCAACTGACAACATTTCACTTAGCCCTGGAAGATTCGACTTCGCCGATTGTGGACCGAGATAGAGGAGCTTGAGAAGCAGGTCGAAGAGGGGCATGGTGAAATTGGTCTTTCCGTAGAGCAGCTGGAAATGGTGGACTTGCTGCTTGTATACCGGACTGACGAGGAGAGAGAACAAGCGGCGAAGTCTAAACAAGCCCTTAACATGGCGAAGATGGCAATACTCTGAAATATGTCAATATTTGCAGCTGTTGATGATCGATGGTATATTAAGACTGGAGACTCGAGGGATGGGGAGCTTATTTGCCCAGACAAAGTACTGTATGATATAGGCGGATGATACTGACGTCCAAGGATGAGTCCAGGATGATGTGCGATTACTACTGTTGCTAAATGCGCACTTTGCTTGGGTAGGTAGCTTGCTTTTATTCTATCTTCCATGATTGCGAAATCAGCTGATTTTAATTAATAAATGAGGATACGAGAACCTTTTATCCGTCAACGGATTGTAAGCAACAAGCAAGGGCGGTGACGCAAGAAAAAGAACAATATGTATCTATTACAAATAGCGACTGTCGTTTAATTGCTTGTGATGGTTGCTTGGAAGCAGACGCACTGCCATAGTGATGAGCGAGTGCCAAAGCGGGACGAAGACTCGTGCCTATCGTCTTCACTCACACTCAGCTTCAACATACAACAAACACAACGACCCTGAGAACCAATCTACCGACCTAGACAACTTTACTCAAAGAATGTGTCTCCCTTGCTTCCCTTGGACTTGGTCCAAGTACGAAGATCCTTTCGACGGGTTGCACAAAGCCCCTGAGCAGTCTGTATGGGTACATGATGGGCAGAAATGGGAGCTGCAAAAAGTGGTAAGATATGCAGATTCTTTATCTCAATTACTTTCAGTTGCTTTTTGCTTTTGATTCTATTCGAATTCACCATTTGATCTCCTTCGCTCCTTTGAGAGGTGAAATATGCGAAAGTTGAATGCCTTTCACTTGGGAATCATTTGCCAGTGACAGCCACGTGGGAAACCAAACTGCGCCTTTCGCCTTTATCTTCGAACCTGGGAGATTAGGATTGTAAACATTGCCTTGTGCAGCGTTTGCATGATTCTTCTTCACCGGCCGAGACTCTTATCTTTTCGAGCTGTTCTTTCGTTCTTTCGTTCCGAATCCTCCTTTCTTTCCTTCTTCATCGAAAAAAGGCATTTCATGCATCGAGGTCCCTGAATCACGGGCCTCCTGAGAGGAGTTTTTCTACCTCAATTGTTTGAGTTGCACACGTAAAGAAGAAAAAAAGAAGCAATCATGGCTTCGGCAGGCGCGAACCCCTTCAAATCTCCCAAAACGCCTCGGCGAACCAAAACTCCCGAGTCTCGTCAAGTGCATTTCGAGCCTGAGGCTAAACCGGCAGTCACTGCTCCTTCATCCTCATCGACTGGTGGCTTCAATACCGATCGCATCACGGGATACACTACAGCCAATTCTCCTAGCGGTGGCTTCAGTGCTGGAGTCAACGGCGTCTCTGCTCCCAAGACCCCTCCTGGAATCAAAATCGCTGCTCCAGCTACTTCTTCTACCTCTGCCTCTACTTCTGCCCCCGAGAAAAAGGTAGAGACTCAGCCTACAAACTTCCCCGCTCTTGGATTAGGCGCCAACCAGCTGCAGTGGCATTACAGTGCCAACCCGACTCAGAGTCTCGGTCACCAGCTGCCGACCAGTTTCATCTCGCCACCTCCTCAAGCCTTTCAGCAACAATTCTTCTCCCCTCCTCAATTTCATCCTGCTTCCTACATCAACACAGGACCAAACAACATCACCCCATCTCCATCTCCTACTCCGACTCCCATCACATATATCGGCGTAGGCCCTCAGTCTCCTGCTCTCAACCTCAACCAAGCCAACACGATGGGCGACTATCAGAACGCTGCGCCTCCTGTCCACGGGCTGCACTTCCAGCCGCCCGTGCCTGATACCACGTTTGGTCCTATGCAACACATCTACGTGCCTCGCCATGATGGTGGCCTTGCCGGTCTTCAAGTCGGTTCCCCTGCTTCTTTTAATTATGTTTCTGCTGCCCCTTTTACTATTGCCCCCGCGACCTTGACTACACCCTCCTCATCTTATAATACCGTCGTGGTGCCAAAGACATTTTATCTCAATGGCTATACCTACTATGCAAGTCTGCTTTGCTGGTTCATCCCTTTGTTCTGTCTTTCATCCGGGACTTGTCTGAACCAAGCGGTTCAGTGCATCTGTTCTGTACCATGGAGCGAGGGGCTGTATTTTTTGTCTCCTTCATTCACTCTGCAAAAAGTCCATTGCTTTTATGAACATATACTGACTGGTTTTACAGCAGCCAGCTGTCGGTACCATGGCTCCCCAGCCTAGTGCCTACGGAGGCTATGTTGTTCAGCAGCAGCAGCAGCCCTACTACGTCCAGCAGCCGACCATGGGCCAGCAGCCAGTTCTCATCGCAGGTCAGATGCCGCAGGTGCAGCAGCAGCAGTTTGTACCGCAGATGCAGCACGTCCCAGGCGTCCCCGCGGTCGGTCTGGCGGGCGGAACTGCTGTGCCCGGCACGGTCCCCGTCTTTGCAGGTAATGTCCCTGGTGGTGGTGGTTGTTCTCAACATATCCCCGAAGTCATGGGTGTTGGTCGTACTGCGGGCGAAGAGCAGCTCCGTCAGATCAAGTTTGCGCATGCGAACAAACTGCACGAGCCTCAGGACTTTAAGCCCGCTGATGATGACCCTTCCCGTTTCTACTATGTCCGTGAAGTTGACGGGAACTGGACCCAGCGCAACCGATTTACCATTGATCACATGGGCGATTCCAAGTGGTATGTGACCGACGAGGGATGGTTCTATGCCGTCCGACTTCCCAACTAGGCGAAGCGTCTCGTAAGTATCAATGAACTGGTCGGATTTTTGCCATGGGCTGACCAGATTTTACAGGCGAGCCACGGTGCACGAAAAGCACGAGAGTGGCAGAAGAAGATAATACGCGTCCCCAAGCCCGCACACCTCCTCGATTTGTGAGAACCCACGAACCCCGCATGCGAATAACTCTGAGGCTGACAGGTTTTAGTTGACTCAAGACCGATGTAAGCAGATTATCTGCTCAACAATGCGATACCAATCAATCAACGGTCAACTGTCAACGGCCAATGGCACATGGGTTAAAGCGATGAGGGCGCGTTATGAGATTGCGAAAGGGGGCAAACTACCTACTTGGTACATCATATGGAAATTGCTTCACAGAATTATTTCTGCTAGGGTTCTCTCGTTGTATTAATTGAATCTGCAAATTCATCTGTAAAGAAGACGGAAATGGTCTTCACATGTTGCCTTTGAGATGTCGTTGCCTTGATATGGTTAAGCACATATTCAAGTGGGGTTCTCCGGTTCCGTACATCCTCGGTAATTGCATCATCTACCTATCCAAGGTTATCATATCATTCCGTAACAATTACAAGACCATCATCCCATCTTCAAGATTAAGAAGCGACACCTTGCGTATTCAACTTTGGGCAATCCCTAAGAGCTTCGCTTACGAGATAATTGGAGCGCATATTAACTTCTGACTTGGCGACAAACAAGTTACGCAATCATGCTTCTCATCGGCCTTACAGGCTCGATTGCCACTGGCAAATCGACAGTCTCATCAATGCTATCTTCACAGCCCTATAATCTGCCAATTATAGACGCAGACATTCTAGCACGCAAGGTCGTGGAGCCCGGAACCCGCGGGTACGAAGCCATTGTTAAGCACTTTGGACCTACAACACCAGAGCTACTTGTGGAGCCGTCAGATAAAATGCCAGAGAATGGACCTGATGGCAAAGGAAGGCCATTGAACAGACCAGCTCTTGGAAGAAGAGTGTTTGGCGACAGTGAGGAGAGGAAGAAGGACCGCTCAGTACTCAATCACATTGTGCACCCAGCTGTGCGGTGGGAGATGTTCAAATCCGTGGTTGGATACTACTTTCGTGGTCACTGGGCAGTGGTGCTTGATATCCCACTACTCTTCGAAAGCGGTCTCGATAAGCTCTGCGGAGTTGCAGCTGTAGTTGCTGTCCGTGACCCGGCCATTCAGATGCAGCGCCTGCGAGCGCGCGACCCTCACCTCAGCGCAGAAGATGCCAAGAACCGAGTGCGCAGCCAGACTGATGTACGAGAGAAGGCTCAGCGATGTGAGGAGCGGGGAGAAGGCAAAGGAATTGTACTCTGGAACGATGGGTCTCGAGAGGATCTGCATGAGCAGCTGGACAAGGCGATCAAGGGGTTGAAGAAGGAGAACCCGGACTGGTGGACATGGCTATTGCTTGGATGCCCGCCTCTGGCTGTTGCGGTTGCGACGTGGAGGTTCTGGCAGAATCTCATCATCAACGAGAGGTGGGAGGAGAAGAAGCTGCAGGCGAAATTGTAGGATCTTTCACTGGTGTCTACCATGGTACTCAGTTGAGAACACAGAAAGATAAATAAACAAAAAAGATCAAGAAGAGATCATGATGTACAACTTCTTTCATAGTGCGATTTCCAAGAGAAGGAATTGCATCATCGGAATCTAGACATCCAGGTGAATAGCAGAAGACTTGTCCTCTAAGGCTTAGGCTACTACAATAAAGTAGCCTAAGTGCTAATCTGAGATGACACAAAGTGACCAAAGTATTTCGTCGCTTATGCTTTCGCGGGCCAATTCTTCTGATCCCTTGAGGTCATCCAACAGTAGGCAAGCCAAGAAGAGATCATACCATGAATTGAAATTTGCCCGGATAGGGGCTAGAAGAAAAGTACTAACCCATAGTCCTGCCTCGCTGCCTACCTGGGCGTCAGGGTGTCTGAGGCCTAAGGGATGGAATAATTCAGTTGGTTTATGCCATCTTAGACTAGCAATTTCTAAGCCTTAGACATCAGATTGATTCACTCTTTCCCTCCACATACAACCAAACTACCTAATTCACCTGAAGTTGTTGGCCCGCGGTGAATGCAGACTACCTAGGCAGGCACCCTCCAGCAGCTGCCTTCTCCACCCCAACTATTTTCATTCTTCCGCGCCTTTCAATATCTCATCTCAAAGCTTTCAAACACTCAACACTGCAGCCCTGGCTAATATCCAGAACGACCTCAGCTGCGATCTCAGGCAACATGTGAGTCGCTCTGGTCCTCCTTGTCTGTAACAAACCTTTTTCTAATACGGTTGCAGGTCGGATGCTAAGCCCCTCTGGATCGTCGATCCGGACAATTCGGAGAAGAAGCTCGACAAGGACCGTTTTTCTCACATGATGAACAAAAGGTGGAATCGAATCACCAAGAAAGGGGTCTCGGAAGCCGAAATGCAGGCCCATGAACGCATCATCGACACGATCAAAACCCAAGACATCCGAGAGATAGGAGATGTGCCTCTCCCGTCATCTTGGGCAGAAGTCACTGCGCTCAAAATCCTATTCCCCGATGACTTCCTCGCATCTAACTATGCAGTTGTTGCCCAGGAGAAGTTCCCCAGGGCGAACATCGGCCAGTGGAATCCTAATGAGCAGGGACCCACGACCGCTTCCAGTTGGAAGAAAAACAAATATCGACTTCAACGTGCGAACACAGTCAAAGCTGTTCAGGAGAATTCAGGACCACCCAAGCGCTCACGATCCAGCAAGACTGCCGAGGAGGCAGGTAACCCTTTCAAAAAGCAACGTTTGGCTTCTCCAATTCCTATCGAGGACACCATCACCAACACAGTCACTACTCAGCAAGAGACGTCCCCTCCCCCACCTAGCACTGAGCTACAGCTCGCCACTGAAGGCTCTGACGACTCTGAGGATTCCAACGAATTTTGGAGTGAGTTCGACGAACATCTTGCTCCGATTCGCAAGGCAGCCAAAGAAGGCTGTGAGATCACCCCCCGAATGCTGACCCAGCTTCGAAACGCCCACCTGATGGAGCTCAAGAAACAGCGCACGAATATACTCATCAAGAGGATGACTCAGAGGCATGCGCGGGAACTACGACAAGTCCGAAGCAGGTACGAAGGTGTTATCACAACCTGGCTCAAGGGTATTGCCAACGGAGTGAAGGTACTCCAGAAGACTCGTCGTGAGCTCTCACTGGTTGAAGAGAGCGTGAACTAAGGATCATTGCGTGTGGCAGTGTTTTCAAATAGAGGATAAACTAGCCAATTTCTGATAGCATGGCTCATCAACTGAGGCATTAGCTTCTATTGCTGTATCTCAAACAGCCGAGTTACGTATTTATGATTCACGTCCCTAGTGCTCAGGTGAAATGTAAGAATTGCATATGCGTATTTTGTCTATGTGCAGATATTGCTCAAGAACGCTAATCGCCTTGCTTTTGTTCGCTAATAAAACTTAAAATATTACATCATATATACATTCCATCAACTCGTACGTTATACTGGGTATCCATAATCTTATCAACAATCATTCATCGTAGATGCTCAGAAGAAGCTTCGGAGCACTCGCTTAGGGGCGTCAGCCCAGACGAAGGGCTCCTTGGGCTCCTCCTCCTCAAGGAAAACTGCGCCAGTGCTGAGATCCATCTCGGAAGGACGGACATACATCTGCCACTTGCGAGTGCAGACCTTGTAACCGATGTAAAGGATAGCGACAGAGAAGAAGGCCAGGTAAGAGCTGAAGAAGGCCTCGGCGGCGGGGGAGGCTCCAGAGGCAGGGTAGAGAGCAGTGTAGAAAGAGGCGATAAGGGCAAGGATGTTAAGTCCAAGGCCGAGGTAGGAACCAGCGACGCCGAAGGGAGTCTTGTAGGGGATGAGGTTCAAGTTGACACCCTGAGCCTTCATACCAGCGCGCATACGGATATGGGCAAGGCAGATGGAACCCCAGACGAAGAGGAAACCAAGACCAGTAAGGGCCAGGAGCCAGCCAAAGATCTCCATACCCTGAGGAGCGGCGCCAATGTAGGCAAGGAGACCGAAGGCGATCTGGAGGGCAACACAGTAGAGAGGGCGGCCCTTGGAGTCGATGTACTTGAAGAAGTTGGGGGCCATGTTGCGCTCAGCCATAGCCTGGATGGTCCGGGTAGAGCCGAAGGTGCAGGAGTTGGCAACAGAGAGGACAGCAATGGTGATGACAGCGTTCATGATGCTTGGGAGGACCTTGATACCAGCATCCTGGATAGCAAGAACGAAGGGAGAGGCCTTGGTGTTGGCACCGCTGGCACCCATGAGACGCTCGTCGTTTGCGGGGAGGATGAGACCGACGATGAACAGGTTGAGGATGTAGAAGATGGCAATTCGCCAGAAGACCTGCTTGCTAGCCATAGGGATAGATCGGCGGGGGTCGGCGGACTCAGCAGCAGCAAGACCAACCATCTCAGTACCACCGAAGGAGAAAGCAGCGACGACGAAGACAGCACAGAAACCCTTGAAGCTGGTGAAAGCACCAGGGTCGTGCCAGTACTTGGTGCCGATGTAGCCCTGATCGCCAACACCACCACAGTTGATGACAATACCGAGGATGATGAAACCAACACAGGCGCAGATCTTGATGATGGAGAGCACAAACTCGACCTCACCGTATCCCCGAACACCGAAGAACTGGATGCCAATGAGGGTGACAAGGAAGACACTGACCCAGACAGCCATGTTGATATCTTCTCTCCAGAACTTGATGGTGATAGAGGCGGCGATCAGTTCGAAAGGAAGCACGGTAAGCCAAGCAAGAGCGTATTGCCAACCGATGGCGAAACCCCAAGAAGGATCGACGAAGCGGCAGATGTATGTGAAGAAGGCACCGTTGACGGGGTAGAGGACAGCCATCTCAGCCAGGGCCAAGCATGTGCAGAGAAGCATGATACCGATGATGAGATAACCGATGAGGAGAGCAGCAGGGCCACCCTTCTGAAGGGCACCACCTGAACCGACGAAGAGACCAGCACCGATGGCACCACCTATTGACAGAAGTTAGTAATGTGCTGGGTATTGAAGGGAAGTGGTGAAGTCATACCGATGGCAATCATCTGCATGTGTCGGTTCTTGAGATCTCGCTGGAGACCACCGTTCTTGACCTCACCGGTCTCGACATCGCGGGTTTCGCTGACATCGAGAACGGCCTCCTTGCCGTAATCAGCTGGGGGAGTAGAAGCCATGGCTACTATTCGTGGGTGGAAGTGAGTGAAAAGTAGTGTATGAGAGAGAAGAGGAGAGGAGAGATGATGATGTTGAGAGTGATGAAAGCTCTTGGTTCTTCAATGCCAACAAGGAGGGAGAGTGCGTGGGTATTTGTAGTCGAATCCTTGACATTGTTGCACGATATACCGATAATATGGATGGAGCTGTTGCAACGTTCTAGATTTGGTGGCGCTGGGGTCAGACTAGAGTGTAGACTTGGGGTTGGAGATGGAGATGGAGAGCCTAGGAGAGCTTAGAGTTAATGGTGTGCAGAACGGGCAGTCTAACCTATCCTGCTTTGCCCCAAAGAGTTTATCTCGAGACTAAAGAGCAAATTGATGAAGCTATTGGCTCGTCAACTTGCAGCTAACCATATCGTGGTGGGTACGAGATTTTCATGCCGGCCTTGACTACAGTAACACAGCAGTACTAGACTAATTAGTTTGCCCCCCCTTATCTGGTTCCCGTCTTGGTTCCTTGTCTTTTCTCTCGGCGAGGGCGAGAGGCTTCACACCCGAAAATCGCATCGTCCTAGGCCGGCCCGGTCAGGTCAGAGGTCTGGATCTCGAAAACTTGGGATATGGCTCGTGCTGTTTCAATAAACGGTTGATAATCTATCGCGCTTAATTCGCCTGTTATCTTTACTGACTCGTTGTCAGATCCACGAGAACAAAGTTGTTGAAAATGCTACCCAATTCAGTGTGTCAGATTCTTATTCTGTACTGTACTTCCATGGCGTGAGCGGCACATGCTCAGCACTACACAAATACCTTTCACTTTCAGCTGCATCCTGTTGAATGTCTGAGACTGTTTTCTCCAGGCGCCGAGTAATGACGCTTGTAGCGTATGATCCTTTGGTCTCAACGCCTTGTCCGCAACCAACACAACGCCTGTAATGCGGCCCCGCAGATAGATTGGGCTACATTTGGAAGGTCATCATCACGAATGGAATGGCCCTTGTCCATGATTCTGGATACTAGATCAATCGATACACCATGTTCATATCGTGTTGTCATTGTGAACCGACTGTTTGGGTCAAGATCCAGGTCCAGGTGCAGCTCCAGCCTTGCCCAGACTCTGAGATCTGCAGTCACTGTCTCGTTTAGTTGGGTGTAGAACTTGGCGATCTTGGCGATTCAATGCCATGCTTTGCCAATAGATCGCCAAGGACCTCCAAAATTTTGACAGCTAAAGCGCGGAGACTCCAGCCCAGCTCCCTTGAACCGCTCGCTTCCTCCCCCACATGCTCCAAGGCCAAGGCCATGACCACCCTCACGCGGCCGCCTCTACTCAAAACAGAAACAGGGTTGTGCTAGAAAGCTTCCAGACTGCCCTCCATCTCTCATATCTCTGTCGTTCATTGGCTCTGGGTAATTCCATGCACCGGTGGTACCAGCGAATATGGAACCATGTCCATGCTAGACTAACTACAGTATCCCCTAGTGAGTTAGTGAATTTGGAGGCATCTTCCCCTCACCCGCCGACTTCGCAGCTGTTTGACCGCCAACCTAGCAATAGGAGAAATCGTTATCTTTCTCTTGGCTGGTTATCTTAAATTTTTCTATCTTTGGCGTCTTCTTGGCCGAAAAACTCCAACACTGATAAAGATTGTGGCTTAAAAATCTCCTCACCAAGAGTTTCCCCTCATGGAGAAGACTTCACCTCGCCTTACGCAGGCCAAGACTGAAGATTCAACAATGTCGTTAATTACGTTATATCTGATTGACTTTCCGGGGAAATGGAGTCGATGCCTTGATCGCCACGAGGCCTCCCCCAGACTATCGTATTCTCAAAACCTGGGGATTCTCCAGCCTCTCGAGTCTAGACACTCAACGTAACGATTCCATTACGAAATCGTTTCCATTACATCTTGATCATGTTTCTGGGGTAAAAGTCTTGCGCGTAATTTCACTCTCCCTGGTTCGTTCGGAGAGATCCATAGTTGTAATTGACTCCAATTATTAGCCTCTTCATACTAACTTGTTCAAGAAGGTGTTGACACATCTTGTGCGGAGAACACGTTCATAGTTTCCACTGCGGAACCGTCAGCCCGTTCTAGACCTCTTTCTTTCCTCTTTTCTCCATGTAAGATTTCTTAGTCGTTTGTTTGGTTTAGCAAGTACTGTACTGTGAATGAAATTCCCACGTGAAGCCATCACATAACATAAACATTTGCTGTCATCACTGATCAAGGCATGATTTGACCGGTGGCGTTCCTAGCATACATACTAACTCCGTGAAACGAGTCGTACCATTCATTAGCTGACTTTTTATGCCGGCTCTTGCCAGCTTGATACGTATTCCACTCATAGGTATGATGATCGAGATATCGATGTTGGTCGTTGGTCTCATTCTTTGTTCTGCCTAGTTGCTAGATGCTCTTTCCTGAGACATTTCCATGGTAGCAAATTGTACCCCGTTCATTTTCGGCGTCGGCAACCATTCAACATTCCCTCGCTCGTACCTTGATAGCCATACAGCGTCCTTGTTGATAGCTTCCAATGCCTCCCGAACTTGAACATTGCGCTCCAAAACCTCCGCGAGCAAGTCAAGAATATCATCAAACATCTCTTCGTCAATTTGAACATATGACACGAGAGCTGTCAATAGCTCGACCGTGCCCTCCCATAGCCGTACTGGTGATGCAAACTTCCCCAGACTACCTGAAGACGATGTGGCCATTCGCGTTAGAGGCTTGCCGCTTAGGCTTTCACAATCTCTCAGGGGTATCAACACTCGGCTATCGTCGCTTTCTCTCCCCCGCACAATGTCAGCTTCCCCATGGGGTCTGGTCCATCTTGGTGAGGCGGAAGCTTGATGTTTAATTTTGCGGCACCAATCTCGAAGCCAGTCAGCCCAGTCGGTTTTGAACCGAGAGCTAAGAAAGTCCCCAGCAGCAGCGCAAAGCCCGGCAAGAGCGTGGCATGCTTCAACCACGATGTAAGCTTCTGGGTCATGCAACCTGTCGATCATAACGGGCCAGACCGAATTAACAAGAGGTAGGAATGCCTCTTCGTCTGGAGCTAAAGCAGTGGATACAATTGTCAAAAGCTCAAGCAATGATCTCCGTAGTGTTGGCGTTGGCGATGTAAGGTAGTGCTGGGTGAGGTTTGCCACTCTCAGCAGGAGCCGGTATGTCTGAGAATTCGGCGGTTTCTCTGGTTCTGGAGGAGCTTCCACCTCCTCGCTCTCGCCATCCCCTTTATTCTTATCATCTTTCCACGGAATATTCGGATGACCTTTCACACTATCCACTTCCGACTTTTCAAGCTCAGCTCGCTGTTTTCTCTTCTCCAGGGTGTCCATGAGATCGGAAAGACCTGGTGCCTTCTTGTGTTGTTTTCTATGATCTGGTCTTGAGTTCTTTTGATGTTCAAGTAACAGCATGTCTGAAAGAACGCCCTGGTTCACAACCTCCTTCAGCACAACAAAGAGATTCTCTACAAAGAGCGGGTATCCGTGGTAGTTGTCCAATGCTCCAAAGATAGAGTCAACGACATCATCCAAGTAGGGAACCAGCCTAGGTCCAGCCAGCCGGATCATCATAGTCAAAACGTTGATCGATGCAGGTGATATGTCTAGACTGTTAAGTCTTAAAGAGACTGAGTTGACCATGTAATCAACATTCTGGATGATAAGTTCCGACACGTTGGCATATCCACAGGAAGTTGCGAGGCTGTTCAACGTAACAACAGCATGCTTTTGAAGTTGTGAATTCTTGGATCCCAAGTACGTCGCAATAGGAAAAAGGACATCGATCAGTTCGGGACGAAACGATTCTCCAGACCTTTGTGCCGTGTAAGCGGTCGCTTCGAGAGCCAGAGCTTCCAGCCGCCAATCGGCGTGTTCTGTATCTGTATGTCGATCAAGAATTTGCACAGCAGTTGTGTAGAGCTCATTGAACACAGAGTCAATATCCAGAGATGAATCCGATACAGATGATAGATTGAAGAACATCCCTTCTTCGGCGGAAGACTTGTGGCTCGCTTTCACAGTCTGGAAGCAGAGCCAAAAGGTAGCAACTTGACTAATATGGCTGTCGGAATCTTGAACTTGCTCCAACATGTTACCCGCAAACCTTGCTTGTTGCGATGCTGTACCAAGAAATGCAATTAGTGACGATAACTCGTTTCGGAGCTTCTTTTGAGATTCAGCGGGTAGTAGGACAGGCTGGTACTGTGTATCCTCGTAACCTGAGGATGACTCTCCCCCCGCTATTAGCCGGATGTCAATATTCTCATTCGTTTCTATAGCTTTTGACGCCTGCATCAAAGCTATAACACTGTCCCGAAGCATCATCGACATTGACTCATCAAGTGTCGACGATTGTATGTGTAGCTCTTTGAGCAGCTCGAGGCCCTTCAAGACATTTCGTATCGCGTCTATCTTGGCATCTTCATCAGCTGACTGCATCAATCTTGAGAGACTGGACATCCAGTTGTATGTTGTTGTCTTGACGATTTCACCCAGTTCCGGGTAGATACTAATAAGATCCCGTAGGCTAGTCTGTGTCAGAGATACCTTGGATCCAGTTTCTCCGAGTACCATAGCTGTCTCAACCAGTATAGTTGCACAGTTGGACAATGTTTTGTGGCATTCGTCAAGAAGGATCACACAGAGCTGGTTGAGAGCATTTCTGACCTCGGCTGAATCGTGAGACCGCAGTTTCATCATCGCCGCCAGCGCTTTCTTGACTTGCATAGCGCTTGCTTTAAGCCAAGCCGCAGAGAGAATCTTGTTATCATGAGGTTCGTCTTCATTTTCGGATTCATTCTTGGCTAGTATGGACCGTGTTCGAAGATCAGCCATCACACTCGTTAGCACGAGAGCGACTGTTTCTGAGCATTTGGCGAGAACGGTAGCTTTGTAATGATTGGGCGAGGATGAGACTTTTGCTAATGAAGATATTGTGCCGGGCAAGAAGCTAGCCAACGCGGCCAACTCCTTCACAGTACGGTACACAGCTTGTAAGGCCCGCAATGCTTCCTGTTGAATCTGGGGCGTGGCACCGTCAACCACTCCGTTTAGCATTACCGTTACCCCATGTCCAAGAGCAGGTATGGATTCAGTTTCCGAAAGCCCTGACGCTGCTTTTGTTGATAAACCGGCTGTGTTGAAGAGGGCTGTCAAACCACGAAAAGCTTCCAACACAGTTTCCTCGGCAACGGGGCGTGTAGGGCTAGAGTCAGGTGTCCCATCGATAATGAAAGTTAGGAGGCTGAGGATCTGCCGCACGAGTTCTGCGGAGATCTTTGCCTTCCAGCCATGTGTGATGAGAATCGTAAGCGTCTTGATGCAGTTCTCTATCAGGGGCATTGGGTATTGGTCCATCTGACGGAAGACATGGTGGAGAGGAAAGAAGACATATTCGGAGAACTTCTCATCCAGTAACAAAGGGTTTCGTTTGATCTGCTGATCGAGAATCTCAAGAAGAAGCCTCGTCTGTTCACCTAGTTCCCGGGATGAAGCTGGTGCATCGGCTTCTCGTATTGCCAATTGACTTATCTTGACGCAGCATGGTTTGAGCTATTTGTTCTCGGTGAGAAGGTATCACCCACTAAAGGATTGGGTTCCTTGACTTACTCTTTGGAAGAACTCGTTCCTCTCTTGGCTGCTAATTGTAGACTCCATGGTTGACGAAGCGAAGCGCTTCCAGCTTGCTACTCATGCATATTCTCCACAGCTGAACCAAAGATTTAACGAACACGAACGCGAGTACGCAAGTGTGTTATAGCAGACGTGAGTGTACCTAAATGAAGAGAAGGGTAAGGGTGAAGATGAATGGTTGTATAAAAACTGCAAAGCGAATTAAAGCTTGCTTCTGGTTTGTCAGTTTGACTTGAGAGGACAAAAATGGAGTGTGTGGAACTGTGACTGGAAAGAGCTTTCTGGTTGAGTTGTACAGTGTGGCAGTATATGGACACTGTACGTACTAGAGCTACCTAGCATCGCAGCTTCTTTCGTCGACCACAGAGAAGAAAATGGTTGGACTCGCATGATCACTCAACTAATATACATATGCATATTATAACTATATATTGTAATTCCTCTGTTAGTATAACTAGGAATATTGGTCAGATTTGCCTCGTTCCATCTAAATGATTCCATAGGTTTAGGTAGGCCAGGTTCCATTAGGCTCCCTCCTCTTTGATGTCATTCTCCACACCAATCAATCCGAGCTCTCTACACGGTGCTTTCATATTCATCCATACTCAGAGGTTCAAAGTTACCTACACCAGCTGAGACCATAAGTACTGCATAATTCCAGATGATCCAGTCTAGCCAGGTCAGAATCCTTCGCCAAGTGAAATCAGTACAGTCAAAGTCAAGCTTGCAAGAGAAATAAGCCTATATATTCCGGCAGATCCCCAACAGAGTGCCCCTCTATCACTCCAAGCACAAATAGTCGACTCCTTCAACACCAACATTCTCGCTCACATCTCTTGAACGACCGCTATCATGGCTCCCTCAGGTCCTTTTCCCGTTACTGTTCATCCTTTTGAGTCCAAGTGCCGAGGCTCAGCTGCCTATGAAGTAGGCCTAGCTTCTGCTCGCAATGCTATCGTCTTCATTGGTGGGCTTACTGATGGCCCGCACACTATTCCTTATACTCGGCTCCTGGCTCAGCGTTTAGAAGAAGCAGGAGACTTGGGCTACTCTGTCATTGAATTCCGCATGAGGAGTTCCTTCTCAGGCTTTGGGACCTCGAGTCTCTCCAACGACGTGGAAGACATCTCTGCATTAGTTAAGTATCTTCGAGGCATCGGAAAGGAAAGGATTGTCCTGTTTGGTTCTTCTACCGGATGCCAGGTAAGCCAACCGCCTTGCCATGCTTACCATGCAGCCACCCTAACAAGACACAGGACTGTATCGAGTATGCCGACTACCCAAAGCATAACAACGAGCCCGTGGATGGCTTCATTATGCAAGGCCCCGTGTCGGATCGTGAGACGTTGGACTTGATCATGCCCAATCCTCAGCCGAGTCTTGACATGGCGGCCAGAATGATCTCCGAAGGCAAGGGCGGTGATTGCATGCCTTTTGACATGATTCCTGCCGTTCTGGGAGCTCCGATTTCAGCTTATCGATTCCAGTCTCTGGCTAGTAAAGGGTATATTAGGCAGTCGTCCAAGTAACAACAGGCTCATGAGCTAACAGTTTTGCAGCGGTGATGATGACTACTTCTCATCAGACCTCGATGATGAAACACTCAAGAGGAACTGGTCGCGATTCGAGAAGCCAGTGCTGGTCCTACACTCTGCTGAGGATGAATTCGTTCCCGCGCGCATCGATCAGGCTGCCAGTAACAAGAAGTATAAATCACTGAACTCTGCTGCTGTCAGCAACCTTTCTGGGCTGATCCCTGGCGCAAGCCATACCGTTGAGCAGCCTGAATCGCAAGAGTGGCTTTCCAAGACGGTCATTGAGTTTTTGAAAACGGTTTGAATCGGTAGGGAGGGCTATTACCGGTTGAGAAAATTTCTGCCACCAAAGGAACTTGGGTAGATAGCCTAGATTGACTTGAACATCAAGAAAGTGCATATAAACATAGCATAATCTTTCAATGGTTCAGATGAGTATCAACTGTATCATGGATGTGCATGATTGCCCGACTGCTAAACGTATAGGGTAGTTTGCTTCAGCTCAGCTGGGCCCGTACGTAGTAACTAGGCACCTACCTATGAGATCACACACACGCTTACACCCGACACTGCAACATTTCCATTGAAAACCCCACTAAAGCTTAGCCCGACATTGTCTAGACCATTCTATTAGCGTATTCTATGCATGGGTGTTCGCGTCGGGTCCAGGTCCAGAGGATACCGATGTAGCAGTAGCAGCAGGCAGCTTACCAACCATCAATGATGACTGAGGGTCCGTCGGTCAATTCGAAGAGATTCTGCTTGTCATACCCTCCTGCCTGTAGGTAGACTACCCGGAAAGTACACGGAAGTCGCCCAAGAGCAACGTTTCTTTCTGCAATCTTTTTTTCCCCTTCCTCTCTCTTTCTTTCCGAGGTGACCGGATCCAGTTCTTGTGTCTAAGACTGTCTTGGGGCTTTTTTTTGTTTTGTTTGCGCCGTCTTCGTCAGGTTCACGGCACTCGCACGCACTGACGTCGACAAGCCTTGACTTGTTACTACTTTGCGCGAGCTTCCGAAGCTTCCAAAAATCTTATCCCATCATCGTCATCAAAACGCGCTGCCGCATCGGCCTTCCTGCGAGTCGCCAACCACGTCCCTCTAGCATGAGGTGACGATTGCGAAAACCCTTTTCGACATCTCGAACCCCTTGAGAATCAACTACTGCAACAACAATGGCTTTCTACAACGAGCAACAGCAGCAGCAGCAGCTTCTCTTTGAGACGGGCTCCTTTACCGGCTTTCGCCCGTTACGAGAACTTGGTGCCAACTACTTCACCCTCAGCTCGTTCAAACAACCTCTGTGCGGAAATCCGGAAGGATGGGGTCCTCTAAGTCCCCATCGCTATGATTTCACGCCCTGCTTCATTGATGTCTGGATTGCTTCTGTATCTGTTTTTGGTCTTTTGTTTGGTTCACTTGCTGTCTGGTGGCTGCTCACCAAGAAGCCAAAGCAGGATGGACAGACCAAGAACGCCCACTTCTACGTCAAACAGGTCAATACTACCACCACAATTATCTTGCATTGTAATCATTCAATCGAGCTGACCCATCATTCTAGTCCCTTCTCGTAGTCATCATCGTCGACGTCATTGCTCAATTCATTGTACAGATCATATACATGCCTCATGTTTGGTACGGCGACTTCCGAGTTTTGACGACCTTCCTGACTATCCTCTCGCTACTCGTTATATTCTCTGTTCAATGGGTTGAACACTCGCGCATTCGATATCCCAGTGGCGTCGCTCTCTTCTACTGGCTGTTCCTCTTGATATCTTTCGGTGTGAAGCTGCGATCTCTCATTTCACAGCAAATCTACGAGTCCAATCTGCCATACTTCATCATCTACTGTGTCGGAGTTGGACTATCTCTTGTCGAATTCCTTGTCGAGTGGCTGTGGCCTCGAAGCACTGGCCCTAGTGGTTACGAAGCCATTGAAGAGGAGGAGGAATGCCCTGTTGAATATGCCAATGCCTTCTCTCAGCTCGCATTCTCCTGGATGACACCAATGATGCGATATGGTTACAAGGTGTACTTGACGGAAGAGGATCTTTGGGCTCTTGCCAAGGACGACAAGACCAAAACCACTGGAGCCCGCTTCGACCAAGCATGGGAGTACGAACTAGAACACCACAAGAAGCCTTCACTCTGGAGAGTTTTGTTCAAGGCCTACGGCGGCCCCTACTGCGTTGCTGCGATTTTCAAGTTCTTCAACGATATTGCCCAATACATCCAGCCCCAGCTGCTCCGTCTGCTCATCTCGTTTGTGGATTCTTATGGTGAGGGCAAGACACCTCAGCCTATCATCAAGGGTGCTGCTATTGCTTTGGCAATGTTCGCCTGTGCAGTTTTGCAAACAACTATGGTGCATCAGTACTTCCAGCTTGCTTTTGTGACCGGCATGCGTATCAAGGGTGGTCTCTCCTCAGCCATCTACCGCAAATCTCTCCGACTGTCAAGCGAGGGCAGGGCCACAAAGTCCACTGGCGACATTGTCAATTACATGGCTGTTGATGGCCAACGTTTGCAGGATCTCACCCAATTTGCCCAGCAACTCTGGTCTGCGCCGTTCCAGATCATCATCTGCATGGTTTCTTTGTACAACCTGGTTGGTTGGTCTATGATGGCGGGTATTGTTGTCATGATCGTAATGATGCCGATTCAAGGCTTCGTAGCCCGCATAATGAAGAATATGCAAAAGGAGCAGATGAAGAACAAAGATGCCAGAAGCCGTCTGATCAACGAGATTATCAACAACATGAAGAGCATCAAGCTGTATGCTTGGGGCTCTGCTTTTATGAACAAGCTCAACTTCGTCCGAAACGAGAAGGAACTCAAGAATTTGCGAAAGATAGGCGCAACGCAAGCTTTTGCCAACTTCACTTGGACTACTGCGCCTTTCTTCGTGTCTTGCTCAACCTTTACCGTCTTCGTTCTGACTCAAGACAAACCTCTTACCACCGACATTGTCTTCCCTGCGCTGGCCCTGTTCAACCTTCTGACCTTCCCACTTGCTATACTACCCATGGTCATCACGTCTATTGTCGAAGCCTCTGTTGCGGTTGGTCGACTGACCAGCTTCCTCACTGCCGAGGAGCTCCAGGCTAATGCCATCACAATCAAGCCTGCCCCTGAACAACTTGGCGAGGAGAGCGTTATCATCCGCGATGGCACGTTTTCATGGAACCGTCATGAGAACAAGCCTACACTCACTGATATTGAATACACTGCTTACAAGGGCGAACTTTCTTGCGTTGTCGGTAGAGTTGGGTCTGGCAAATCGTCATTCCTGCAGAGTATTCTTGGTGATCTGTGGAAGGTAAAAGGGAACGTCGAGGTACGAGGAACTGTCGCATACGCCTCTCAACAAACATGGATCCTTAACGCTACCGTTAAAGAGAACATCATTTTTGGTTACAAATATGATGCCGAGTTCTATGAGAAGACGATCCATGCATGCGCCCTGATCGATGACTTTGCACAGCTTCCAGATGGAGATGAGACTGTTGTCGGTGAAAGGGGTATCTCGCTCAGTGGTGGCCAGAAGGCTCGTGTGTCATTGGCTCGTGCCGTTTATGCTCGTGCCGATATTTATCTTCTTGACGACGTCCTCTCTGCTGTTGATTCTCATGTTGGCCGTCATATCATTGACAATGTATTGGGAACTCGTGGCCTGCTTGCCTCCAAAACTCGTATTTTGGCCACTAATGCTATTGCCGTCCTTCGCCAGGCTAGTTATGTGAGCCTACTCAAGGATGGGCAGATTATCGAGCGAGGAACATACAAAGAATTGGTTGTTCAGAAGGGTCTTGTCGCTGAGCTCTTGAAAACTGCCGGACATGAATCTGGCAATGCTAGCAGTGAGCCCAGCTCTAGTGCCTCAAGCAGCAAGGCCGCGACAATTATCGAGCCCGACGCTGGTCACGCCAAGGAGGAGCTGGAAGAGGCCCAGGAGCAAGTCCCCGAGATGGCTCCTATCAAGACTGGGGCTAGTGCTAAACCTCGCTCAAGCAGCATGGCAACTCTCCGTCGTGCCAGTACTGCTAGCTTTAGGGGACCTCGAGGTAAACTCACAGACGAGGAAGTCGGAGGGTCTTCTAAGACTAAGCAGGGCAAGGAGCACTTGGAGCAAGGCAAGGTCAAATGGTCTGTTTACGGCGAATATGCCAAGATGAACAACATCTATGCTGTTGCCCTTTACATGTTTATGCTACTTGCTTCGCAGACTGCAAACATTGGTGGTTCCGTCTGGCTCAAGGAGTGGTCTGAGCGAAACCAAGAGTCCAACTCGAACGATCACGTCGGCAAGTACATTGGAATATATTTCGCATTTGGCATCGGAGCATCTGCTCTCACTGTCATCCAGACTTTGATCCTCTGGATTTTCTGTTCTATCGAGGCGTCTCGAAAGCTTCATGAGCGCATGGCGAACGCCATCTTCCGCTCTCCCATGTCCTTTTTCGACACTACACCAGCTGGACGCATTCTGAACCGATTTTCTAGGTTGGTAGATAACATATGCTTTTTGAGACCGAATACTGACATTTCTTCAGTGACATCTACCGCGTTGATGAGGTCCTGGCTAGGACCTTCAACATGCTCTTTGTCAATGCTGCTCGATCTGGTTTCACTTTGATCGTCATCTCTGTCGCAACGCCAGCCTTTATCGCGTTGATCATCCCTCTGGCCCTGACTTATTACTTCATTCAGAGATATTACCTTAGGACATCTCGTGAGCTTAAGCGACTCGATAGTGTAAGCCGCAGTCCGATCTATGCACACTTCCAGGAGTCGCTTGGTGGCATTTCAACCATTCGGGCATACCGACAGCAGCAGCGATTCGAACTAGAGAACGAATGGCGTGTTGATGCCAACCTCCGTGCTTACTTCCCTTCTATCAGTGCCAATCGCTGGCTCGCCGTTCGCCTCGAGTTCATTGGTGCTATCGTCATTCTGGCTGCTGCTGGCTTCTCGATCATCTCCGTCACTGGCAGTGCCCACCTTAGTCCTGGTATTGTTGGTCTTGCCATGTCATATGCCCTGCAGATTACATCCTCCCTCAACTGGATCGTTCGTCAAACTGTAGAGGTTGAGACCAACATTGTATCGGTGGAGCGTGTCTTGGAATATGCGGCTCTCCCCAGTGAGGCTCCCGAGATCATTGCCAAAAACCGACCTCCTGTCTCGTGGCCTGCCAAAGGAGAAGTTGATTTTGTCAACTATAGCACCCGCTACCGGGAAGGTCTGGACTTGGTGCTCAAAAACATCAGCCTTGACATCAAGTCGCATGAGAAGATCGGCGTTGTCGGCCGCACTGGAGCGGGCAAGTCATCTCTGACTCTTGCATTATTCCGTCTTATCGAACCAGCAACGGGCCACATCGGCATTGACAATGTCGATACATCGTCCATTGGCTTGCTGGACCTGCGCCGGAGACTAGCCATTATCCCACAGGATGCAGCGCTTTTTGAAGGTAGTGTTCGGGATAATCTGGATCCTGGTCACGTTCATGATGACACTGAGCTTTGGAGTGTACTTGGTGAGTAAACCACAAGATTGCAACCCTACAGCGGCCAGGCGCTGCTTGAACAAGCGATTGTTTTGTCATTATATGCTGTGTAACATTTGCTGACAATTGCCTTATTAGAACACGCACGACTCAAGGACCACGTTTCGAGCATGGATGGTGGGCTGGAAGCCAAGATTAACGAAGGAGGTAAGTCGACACCCGGCACTGCGCTTTCTGTCGGCATTTCTTGACCGGTCTACGATTTCCCTCACCGGTCACCCGAGCATCTGGTTCAACATGCCCTGGCTTCATCAGATGTGGTGTGCACAAGCATCTGTCCCTTGCCTCTGATAATGAGCAGTCTCTTTTCTGCAAACATCTTGAAGACAAACGATGTGCTTTGATGCACGCCTCGCATGAAGATGAAGTCCCGTGGTCTGCTCTCTTAGTAAAGCGACACCAGCAACCTGGCCCTTGGACTCTTAGCCATACTTATGATTTTTACATGTTCAACGGCTAATGTTTGTTATTATAGGCTCCAACCTCTCTCAAGGCCAAAGGCAACTCGTCTCACTTGCTCGTGCAATGCTTACTCCGTCCAATATCCTTGTCCTAGACGAGGCTACTGCTGCCGTCGATGTTGAGACGGACGCAATGCTTCAGAGCACCCTCCGATCACCCCTGTTCGCAAACCGTACCATCATTACTGTAGCACATCGCCTCAATACCATCCTCGACAGCGACCGTGTGGTGGTACTTGATAAGGGAGAGGTGGTTGAATTTGACAGTCCGGCTGAGCTTGTGAAAAAGCAAGGTGTTTTCTACGGACTTATGAAACAGGCTGGTCTGGAACTAGAATAGGTAGGTATACCTCTGACTGCGGACTGGTCATAATTAAGATTGTATATACCTAGAGGTAACTAAGATGCCACCGAATAAAAGAGATGGATTCATTGCACAGCATGCTTCGTTCCACTGCACAGTCAGAAACTATAGCTCCGTTTCATTGCGTCGAGCGATCAGGAGGCACAGACTATCCGGTAAAGACGTATCAAAACAGCCCTCTCGACTGCATGCGCGCTCCTTGAGATTTGCCTTCTGCAAAAAGCATTGTAAGATTGTCCGGCGAGCCACTTGAAAGAGACGAGAAGCCTACACTGACGGTGGATGGCTAAGCAGAACGGCCGTGCGCAGTAGTAATGCTGATTATCCCCGGCGACAAGGGGCACGAGGTGGTGTTGAGATAGCAGGGATGGATACCCCTGGTAGGCACCCACAGACGAATCTGAACAGACTCAAAGTGACAAGGAAGACTTGACACGTTACATACTGGGGTAACCACAATACATACAGTACAGTGCACTGCCGTACCGGTATAGTCGGATCATATCCCGTATTGGCCGGACAGTGCGTCAAGCACGGCGGATTATGCTGACAACCTCAGGTGGGATTGTAAGGCGCGAAGAGAAGTTCTCTTCTTGTAGAGTCCAAATATCCAACAGCTGGTAGTGTATACATACTGGGAAAGCAACACCAACTGTGCTTCTCTTTCTGTGAGGCCAAGTCGGACGCGCCAGCAAACGGATGCTAATCCTAAGCTGAAGAAGGCTTCTTAAATCCTTGGCCCTTGGATATATATGTACGCATTGATCATCGGGACCATTTCTCCGAAACCAATGGCGTTCCCAAGGGTCTGTAACTTAGACCTATAGTCTCGGAACTCTGGTTTGTTTGCCAAGAGAAGAAGTCGCTTATGTAACACAGCAGACGACATCGACCATACTGCGCTGTATTGTAGTAAAGTTGTAGGCTCAGTCGCGTGTACACGCCGTGGTTTGGGCTATGTGTACACATGCCTGTATTCAGAGCATACCCTTCCAAGTTTTACTATATATTGCCGATTTGCCCTGCTGGAGCTATTCGAGGAGTCTGCCTCAGCTGGATGCTATTTGGCATTATGTCGAGAGTCGAGTTAAAAATGACCTCGGTACCCAGTCCATGGAGTCGTCAGTATCTTCGTGTCTGTGTTGTTGAATCAAGAGGAGAGATGAGACATCTGTGCCAGATAGAGCAAGGAGAAAAGCAATGGTCTTGTTAACCGACCATAATTCCTGGTCCATAAGTCTGGCCTTTGGCGAATCAGCCTGATACTAGTAAGTGCTGGGAGACGATAGTTCCAGAGTGGCGACCGTGACGAAAGGTCTGACTTGCCAAGAGTCACTATGAGATCCAGATGCTGATATAATCTTTCATGTATCCGCTTCCAAGCCTGAAAAGGTGAGACAGACATTGATGATGAACACCTGAGGAGCATGGCGCACCTGACTATGAGATGGGGAACGGGACAGGCGGAACTTGATCCGGGCATATATTGTGATGCTTCACTGAATCATCAAGAAGTAAGGCGATCGAATCTGCATAGATGCACCATCTGCATTATGCGAAGCGCACACTCGAACCTTGAGTCTTCAGCTTCACCAGCTGTCTCAGGATAAGGGATCTCATTTGTAAGGAATGTCGCCGTGACCTGGCTATTTGTTAACCGGTACGGATACCGTGCTGACGAAATGTATTGCTTGCTGTGCAGTCAGTGACCGCCACATAGCAAGATGTAAGTTAGGCTGTGTACATGTACTATGTATGTAGACGTATAGCGGCTGAGCCGCATCATTGATCAAGCATTGCGCTGATCCAGGGACCGATGCTCCGCTATGAAACATGCTCCTTGTCGGTCGAGACTTGACGACACCACCAGGGGCAAGCGGGAGAGCGCAGCCACTACGCCAGGCTCAAGAGTAGAAGTAACTAACACGGGGAACATCTCTATCATGGTCCTTAATATCTATATAGACGACCATAATGCTTGAGTCATTCAATGGAATTGATCAACCACGTAGTAAGTTTTCAGAAGAACCGGACCAGACAAGCAGACGATGACGTTGAGTAAGTACTCCTGCTACGGATGACAAGCAACCGTCGTAATCGATCCCGGTCTGAACTGAAGCTTGGTAAAGCAGAGCCCGCCGCAAAGTGCGTGGGGGCATGGATTCTTGGCTTCTGTTGCAGGCAGTAGTTTGTACTAGTGCTTGACTTGCAAGTTGTTCTCGCAGAGGGCTGTGAGCACGGCGGTGGCCTATCGTATTGATTCTATGAACATGGGCGAGATTCCTTGTTGATTGCTGATGCGGGGTTGGCCTGCAATTATGAGACACGGCAAGGCAAAGAGTGAAGTACGTGTGCTATGTATGCTCAACTACTGGATGGGTTGGGTTGGTCTCGCTGCTCGGCTTCCCAGAGCAATCAGAAACTAGTGCAGTTCTCTCGGGAAATCTATAATTGCTTCTGAGCACACGGTTGACGCGAGAAGATGCTGCGGCATGTGTCCAGGCGGCAAAGATCCGCATAAACGACCCTTCTGCGGCCCTTTTTTCTCTTTCGTTTTTGTCGTGTTGGAAGACCGTTGTAGGCAAGATTGACAGGGCGAAGAGGGAACATGTCGTCACGAACAAGGCTGAGAAGAACGAAAGCCCCCAGTAATTTTGCGATGTCAGATAAGCATTGCCAACGGCAACGGCAACTGCAACTGCAACTGCATCATTTCATACGGGTACAGTCAAGAGCCAACCGAGCGCCACAATTGCATTCTTTCCTGTCCTAACCCTTGCTTGGTTGAGCCATGTATTGTCCTCAGGACTGAATACATGTACCAGCATTGTTTTGCTTGTTCCCCACCTCTGCGTATCCGTTTAGACCTTCGCAGCCTTCGGAATAACTGTGTGTGACGCGGACGAGTCATCCCTTGGAAAGATACTGCCAATGAATTGGTGATCTGGCTTTTCCTTGACTTGGCTTTTGCCAAAAAAAGAAGTCATGCTAATAATATGCTTCCATATAGACTCCACAACCAAGCAGAAGCCGTTCAGGGTCGAGAACGTTGATTGGCATACTGTGCAATCCTTGCAGACGATGTGCTAGGACCGCCCAACGAGCACGCAGACGTACCTGTCAGGCCTGTGTGTATGCGCTTCCCGCTCCCTGTCAATGGAGCTGCCGGTGGTCCCTGTGATGGACAATTGACAAAAGGTCTGGGTTGGTCGATGCTCCCGACTCACCATAAAAGAAAAACGGAGCGATGGTGTAATGTTGTACAGCGGAACAGTTCTTGATTCCTGTGGGGGTACTCTGACTCGTGTCGACGAGATGAGACGAAGCCTTTCAACGTTGAACAATCGAATGCCTGTTACTGCGAGAGATTTTCCGCGAAGCCAAGTACCTGGATGTAGGGCTTCTGAAAGTGTAGTGACAGCTTGTTGCTAGCAATTGGTGGCCGCGAAGGCTTGTGTGCCAAGAAAGCATGCACAGATCGCATTTTGCCATTCCAGAGTAACGAGATTCAATTTGGGTTGGACAGGACGGGAGCCTGTTTTTTTTGGGTAAGTAAATAGGCCACAGGAAACCTAAGCTAGCTAGCTAGCAAGCGATGCGCAACACAAGCGGATCTGACTGACGGGGTTGACCTGGACTTGAACTGCAGGTTGCAAGGCTAACAGGAGAGCCGAGCCGTACCGCTCGCGTCCCACCCGTACATCGTCCAAAGTTTAGGTCAAGCTATCCGGAGATGGAAGGTTGGTTCGGCCGGGAAGCCAATTCTGACCGCTGAAACCTTTTCTAAAAGCATCTCGCGCAGTGTAGTCGAAGAGTTTTCTTGTCAAGATTACACAGCGCAGCGAGAATTGGCGTGTGATAGTGGCTGGACTGCGGGCGTTTTGGCGGATACCGTGTCCAATTTCAATTGCGAAAAGCGCGTCCGATCGGGTGATCAGGCAGATAAATGTCTCTGGAGTTGTAGGTACAATAAGTCTGGATAAAGTGATCCGAAGCTGGCGTGTCATTCCACAAAACGGCCCTCACTGGAATTCCACCGGACATAAGTGACGGTGGTAAGCGCATCTTGGTCTTTCCCGCCGGTAATAAAAGACTTCTGACAGGCCATGCTTTCCCTGTCCTGTCTAGTTTAGTAGCTTAGCTTAGCTTAGCTTAGGTAGGTGCAGGCAGTCTAGTACAGTACAGTGCAGTACCTCCTACCTGCCTACGGGCATGCGCAGTTGTACCTACCTGAGGTAAGTACGGTATTAGGTTGGTTCGCGTGGAGCACCTTTCGTCGCTGCGTGTGTGGCTGTTTCCAGGTTACCTCTTGCAGGAACAAACTTTCAGGTTCAGGGCAGGTAGGTACGTGCCTTCAGGTCCAGGTCCAGGTCTAGGTCTAGGTCTTCAAGGATGGTCTAGGTCGCCGTCCCGTCCATGATTCATTTGGCAGGACTCCTCCGTGGGCCAACCACGACCACCTACCGGAGACTAGGACAAGCAATACCTTGACAGGATTGGCTGAGAGCTGTCCACAATGAGCCGAAACGCGAATCCAGGGCGCCGCAAGATTTTAGTCTTACTTTTTCGCGCTGCCTTTCTGTCGCCTGGGCTAGGATCTGCCTGGTCTTGTCATTTTCTACCAAGTCTCATCTCAACCGTGATTGATCTGAGATCTCGTTTGAGGCTGATGGTCAAATCTCGTCTGCATATAGTCACCCTACTGCAAGTTCCTTCCATCCAAGCACCTACGCATATACACCTATGCAGCGGAGTGCGTACTGGATGTACATACATACATACGACACGATACGTTATCCGGGAGCACTGTATCGTTTGGTCTGGCTGCCGCTGCCGCTGCCGCTGCCGTTGCCGCTGGTCAAGTCATTGATTGTAGCCGTACATACTGTACTGTACTCGGTTGGGCGATAGTGCATGGGCCAGTCCTGCAGGGTTACACGTTTTGAGCAAAGCTTCCAAGCCCATGACCCTAAACCACCATCGGCGGAAGGGCCCCGTACAGCCATATTGACCACAGAGACATATTCAGCAACCATGCCCTGGGGTTGTTACTCAGTGGTTGACTAGCGACACACACGTCTGCTCAGCCAACAAAAAGACAAGTCGCATGGCTAGAGTTGTCTGACGGGCGGTACTGTACTGTAGGTAAGCTGCTGACTCAAATACACACACAGATACGGATACATACCTAGAAATACTGTACATCATAGCTAATGAGCTTTCCAGGTTTACTGCACCGATATCACCTGCTAGAGATGCAAGAGATACACCCGATACGCAAAGAATCGAGATCCATTTCGACAGACGACTATCCGAACGGTTCCTGAGTAGTAATCTCATTTAGACCGTTCCGGATGATCCCCGCCCTGGATTTCTGGAGAATGGAGAAGGGTACATCACCATTCCCACTCACCGCATCGAATCAGCAACTTGGCAATTACCTACGTTACTTTTCTCGGCCTATAGCCACCGCGATGTGCTTCGAAGCTCCAGAGCATCCCTGCCAAAAGCTCCAGACTTCCGGTTACTCATGGCAAACCCTCAATGGTTGCTGCACGGAGTCTAGGAATCCAACTTGCCTATGTATCTTTAGCCTTGTTTGCTTTGCTACCTTGAAATCCAAAACCGCTGCTGGCTAAAAAGCAAAGGCAGAAAAAAAGAAGGAAAAAAAGAAAGAAAGAAAGAACCCCAGAGCAAATGATGCAATACGACCGCGGATTCAGACAACTGCAGCACCCTCGGATCTTCCTGGTGCTTCCGGCAGGCTCAAAAACTGGTCTAATCACGCCCTATGTCTCACCTTAGTACAAAGTAGTCAAGTACCTACATTGACTGGCGTTGATCGCCTTAGCCATGCGTTTCGCCTAGACTTTTGCTTTTTATTCTTTCCTGAGCTTTTGGACCTCTCCCACGCAACTATTGATTGGGCTTGTTCACATCAAGACTCAAGTTGTCGCTTTTAGCCCCACCACTTCGGCCGTCGTCAACAAGACCCCTGCCTCCTCCCCAAAGCCGCTTGAGGTGAGTCCTTCTAACGGGGTTCAGGGTGGCAGGATGCTATTCCATCTGAACGCCAGTTCCGCTCTTACAAGCATACCTGGGACTCATAGCTGTGTACCCACGTATAACTCAAAATGCTCGCTATACCGACGGCATATGGAACCATGTCAGTTTCTTATCCGGGAACAGCATTTAATTTGATGCCCTTAACACCTACAGCATGTCCTTCAAACCACGTTAAGGCTCGTGCACTTTGTGGGGGTGTCAGAGCCACGCGTGGGCCAACCGTCGTCTCTGCTCTTAGACACCCTTGACATGGGCCCTGTCAGCCAGCTCTGTGGATCATGGGATTGGCATTCACTATCATGTATAGAGCTCAAGTTGAGACTTTCTTGACCTTGGCGGACTAGCGTCATGCTCTCTTATCCCCGTACTGTGCGACATTGGCCCTGCCACCCTTCGGTTTCTTCATAGACGATAGCTGAATGCCTCTTCTTGTCGAGCTGCTTCCGCCACCACCACCACCTGAGGTGGGTGTTGCATTTCATAAATTTCTGCTTCAAGGTATTCAGTCGCACCCCCTTGCCCCTTGGTCCCCTCCAACTTTTTGACTAGACAGACACACGGTAGAAACGGCCTGAGATCGGAGACTTACACGCTGCTACCTACAGGTATTAAGCATTAGCTCTTGATCCCTACACCTGGCTCATCTGGTGTGTGTGCTTTTCTTCATACCTGGTCCCTGTATGTTTCCATTCTTATTCATTCACCAGGTACTGTATCCTATCCGTCGTCTTTTCTTTTCTCGCGGGTCAAGAGACGCCCATCCTGGGATAGAGACGGCACGGGAAGCTGTCTCATCCGAGCAAAATCTTTGAGAAGAGAGACAACATCGATCTACAGAAAGTAGTGCGGGGACCTACCTAGACTTGTCCCTCATTCCCCGGCTTTACATCTGTCCCATTCTACAACCCCGTCAGATCAACTTCGTTCTCTTTCTTGACAGACAAAATTTGTCGCTCAGTTGAATTTCTCCTTGACTCATCGTTGGTATCTTGTGCCATCATTTCTCGATTCTTTGCCCCTGGGATCGAAGCATCGCTTTAATCTCAACCTAAAGTTATAGGCACTTTGTCTTCGAAAAAGGGACCATTGCCACCACAGAAATCCCGACACGATCACCCTCTCGCAGGTTGCAACGTGTATGCTTTTGACTTTTCTCTTGGAGCGGAGTACAGATCCTGCTTACATCTATCTGTCTGCGAAGCGATAGACATACTGAAGTCCGTCAAATTACATCCGCTGACAACGATCGACAACGGGTTGATATCCTATACCATCCCAGTTTTCACCATCTGTACCAACTCGTCTCGGAAGACCTGGGCAGTGTTGATTCTCCGAGAAAGAATTGCAAGCTACTCAGTTTACCAAGCACTCTTCGTTTGCCGGGTGTCATCGAACTCAACAATTCCGACACTGGTTATTCAACCACGGGGCTTTGTTGCTCCCGTTTATATTCTTTGGAGGTCCAAGCCCCTGGCACGACTTGTGCTGCTTCCCTCACACCCATATTATTCCCGAAACCATTTGCAACGCTGAGCCGCAACCCCCCCGGAGCCTGGCCGGAGGCGAACTCATATCGATTTAACTTCATAAACCCGCCTGCTGTCTATTATAGGCAACCTCTATGTTGACCACCACTTCGACGAAAACTACTTGATAATACACATACTCTGTCATAGCTGGTAGTTGCTATTTCGATATGCTCTAGTGGTATAGGCCTTGTTGGAATAGTTTTGGTTTATTAGATTCTCCATTATTCATCCAAAAGAATCGCTCGAACAATCGATCCAGCTGTCACTGGTTTGGCTAGGAATTTTCTTCGACGTTTCGAGACACCGCCCTCTAACAAACATCGACACTACACAAAGCTCCCATTTTAGCCATTCTTTTCTGAGTTGCAGCTCTATTCTCGTGGTTGCCCTGCAACTTCCTCTGGGCTACTTCTAACGAACGACGACCCGCTCCAACAACCTTTGACGGAGACAAGCTGCAAGCATGGTTAGAGAGTGGTCGAGGGAGTCGTTCTCCCGCTACCCCCATCACTCGTACCTGCCTGAACGGTTTGTTGGCGATGGAGTTGAAGATAATCGCTTTCCGGAGACTCAGGATATCCAACGCCGACAACCTCCAATTGTAATGATTGCTCAACCTTCCAAATGCTGGAGTACTTGCTGACGTTGTGTTGTAGCAAATCGATGAAGCCCTCAGGCAATCCTGTGGAATATCAGCCAGACGATACTTCTTGGTTGTTGTCATGGACGATGGAAGCCCTCAAACCTTCTCTGGACCCGGCACCTCGGGAGTCCGAAGTGGCTACGAGAAACAGTTCTTTGACATGGACAAGTACTTGAAGGTGGTGGATCGGTTGGATTCTGGTTGGTGGATATCTAATTCACTTAACAGGATATTCAATGCTAATAGACGACTAGGAGCGAGTCCTGTTATCAACGACGACTACAGTTTCGACGGGTACAAACAATCTATGGATTTCCCCCGCAACCGTATGGTGGATCGCCGACGAATGTCTCAATTCGATGACTGGGACACGCCATCGCGACAGGGTCGAAAAAGACCACGGGCTCGACATGCCGTCGTTGAAGATGACGACGTTCACATGACTGTAGCAACGACAGTCAGGAAGGGCATCAAGATCGGAAACGCCAGTGACGTTGGCTTGTTTTATGAGACGCGCTTCAAAAACTGCCAACAGACGGCTTGCAAACTTATGGCCAAGGCATGGGTCAAGGCCGTGGAGCCAAAGAAGCAATCCACACATCCTTATACAGGAAGTGACGAGAAAGCGCCTGACTGGTGGCCAAAGCCTTGGGGCCCGACCAAAGAAGATAAGGTTCGCCACAAAGAGCCAGACCATCTCTATAAGCGAGGTAACACCCACCGTTATCGTCTTGAGAGGCTCTTTTACTGACACAATATTGAAACAGAACGAGTCCATCTTCTTAACCACATCCTCAGAATGATCGTGGAACCCAACGAGAGGCAACATCCCGATATTCAGAAGTTGAAGCTCAACGTCAAGAAGCTTGAAGAAATTACCATTGAGGCGCTGTCGGGCTTTTTCGCAGACAAGGATATTCCAGCAAACGCAAAGAAACGCCCCTTTCTCAATGAAATCTTCAAGGTGGCAAAGCAAGAAGAACGGTTTAAGAAGGGAGAGATTGGTAGGTACAAGCGAGAAAACGGATGAGCAGACACTAATGTGATCCAGATGGAACCACTGAAGTCTTCGTGATGGCTGACGACAAGATTCCTGAATCATACGCATCTGGCAATGAAGACCACGGACCCATTTTCAAGGAAGAAGAAGACCACGACGTGCCGCCCAATAAGCTAGCAGCAGTCCATGGACTTATGCCATCTTCGAACAATCATAGCTCCGGTGCATCACTTCACGGAACACCGTTCCTTGGCGGAGAATTACCTGTAAGAGGCAATCAATATACTCCCTCAACGATGCCGGAAATGCCACAGGATCAACATGCCTTTGTTGAGAACACCGACATAGCAGTCAACGGCCAAGCTGCAGTGCACGCCACTGGTGGCAACCTGACTATGGACATTGGTGTGCCCCCTGCACACGACGCCAGTCGTCGGGCTTCCATCTTTAGTGCCCATTCAGAGTATGGGGGTCAGAATGGCACGGCAATGTACACTCAACAGTGGCAGCCTGGCTCAACAGCTCCCAACTCTTCGTCCATGTACACTTTCACACAGCAGCCGCCCAGTCAACCAGCGCCAACCTTTGTCAGTCCCGGTGTTCCTATGAACCAGGCCCAGCCTTATATGAATGCTTCTTTCGACGGTCTTACACGCGGATACGATCCTAGTCAACCTCCTATGTTCCGGACAGGCAGCGTGCCACAACCCCAGCAGGTACATGCGACCCAAGGTTACGATTACATGTCACATGACAATCGAGGACTCCCCGGCGTGAAAGTGGACGATGTACCCCGACATGCCATGCATTAGTCCAACTACTGTATCTGGAATTGCTAGATATACCGTATGGTGTGGAATACGCAAGTTCTTCCTTACATGGTTATAGATCACTAGGACGACCGGCCTGGTTAGACAGCACAGGTCGCTTCAGGGGAAGGTCGTGCGATTATTCATGACAGCCTCACTGTTTCTCAGTTTTCAGACCCATCCAATATCGGCAACGGCATACACACGTTGCTCGATTGTTTCGGGTGATGGGCGGTTACGATTGCCTTATGATTCGATACCCAAAATACATTTTCAAGGACAATCTGGGACGGCATATTTGATTTTTGGTACGGATACTTGGGGCTGCTATATCTTATTAGAGTAAGAATGCTTTGCTCGTTTGGCATTTGATGAACTCCAGGTTCTCCTGACAAGTTTGTTTTCTTGGCATTTTCTATGGTACGCGGACTTTTCTTCAGCCCCGGACACTACATGATAGTGGTCCTGGTTGGTCGCTTTGTTTCTGTGGCTACTTGAGGCCCCCAAGAAAGCATAGCGAGTACGAGTTTTGTTTTCCTTTTTTTCCTTTTCGATTTACTTTAATGATTAACAAAATGTGACGACGAATGACGACGGCGAACATACCTCTGGGAAGTGGCATATGCAATGACTTCGGGCTAATGGAACATGGCTACGAGGTTAGGGTTCCATCAAGGGTCAGCTCGTGTTTGGGTTGTTTCTGCAATTCGATCCCATTCAACAAGGGATTAGGGGGTGGAGTGGTTTGCCTTGTTCGAATTACGTTGTACCTCAAGTTCCAGCTTGTGCTTGCTTGTTTTACAGGAAACTGGGTGTGTTTCGGTCAGCTTGTTAGATATAACACTGAGCATAGGGCACGAATGAAGCTCGAGACTCTTGTTCTGTAGCTTTTCGAATGGTGTGTTGCATGGACAGTCAAGGTCCCGAGAGGAGCTCAGAATCAGATAAAGGACCAGTCGGTCTTGAGCAACATAGTTGTATCGGTTATTACTACCTATATACACCTAGGCTTACGAGGCTCTATAATAAATGTTTTCGTGACGAAGATAAGCGAAGGAAGTTCGTTTTTATCAAGTGGTAGGCATTGAGAAGCATCCCCAGAAAAATAAGAGCAAGAACTACGTAGAGGTTGGGAGCTACGGCAGTCATTTTCGTCAACGTAACATGCACACAGTATGGAAACACCATAGGAACAGTTCTATTCACTCAATTCAACACTCAGGCTATCGCATCGTATCGCATCATAAAGCAGACACTTAAACTCAACTTTCCATTGATTTGAGAGTGAATCGATCCACCAACGCCAAGCTACTTAAAACTATCAGACCAAAAGAAATCTCGCTCATACCGTGAGACTACTCATGAAGCAACAAAGAGGCCCCTTCATAACACTCCACTCTTCCGCTGATTCGATGAGTAAGTCCTGCCGGAAGGCGAACATAACAAGCGAAAACACAACCAGGCCGACTGGCAAATATTCACCAAGGCCGTATTCGCTCAAGACAGTATTAGGCGTGGGTATATGTCAAGAGCAGTCCTAATGCGCCACAGAAGCATATTCTGATGCTGAAAGAGGCTCTTAACTCGATGTAGCCGTGTTCTCCTCCTTCGGCTGGGGAGGCTCGAGACCAGCATTTTGAGCCACACGTTTCCAGATCTCGAGTTCACGATAAAGGCGCTCACATTCCTGCTTTAGCTTGTCGTTGGAAGCACTCAGTTCTGTAATAGCTTGCTCCGTAAGCAGCTTCTCGAGCGTCCATTTCTCTATGTTCTGCTGTTCGTTCTCCTTAAGCTGAGAGATGAAGCTGACAGCTCGTTGCAAGATAGAACCTTTATTCTTTTCGCAACCAGGAACAATTTTTGCGAGCTCGTTGATGCCCTCGTTAATCGTTTCACGTCGACGACGTTCCACTATACATCGTTAGCTAGTGTGGAAATAACGTAGGATATCCAACTATACCTTCTTTGTGGTTGTCCTTTCGCATCTTGTGCCACTCTTCTGAACCGACGGTAGGCTTGGGGTTAGGGGCAGCGGGATTGTATCTTGCTGGCGGATGCGGAACGCCGTTGGGAGGCGTATGCTGATGCTGAGGAGGTGCAACCTGAGGGGGTTCCATGATGCCATCAACTGAGGGCGTCACATCAGGATTGAAAGATGTATCGTGACCATGGTCGGGATCAGTTGCCGCCTGGGCAGCAAATTGTTCTTCAGTCGAGGGTGGAACGTGAAGAGTGGGATACATCCCAAGAGCAGCCTGAGCGGTACTGGTAGCACTGGTAGGATCTGGGGCATCGGGGTGGTCATGTTCTTGAGTAGCCTGTTGCAGAGCGTTGAAGTCGGCAACATTTACGCCATTAGCGCTCACACCGTGGCTTTCCATGGCGCTGTCCATAAACGAGGCCGCATCGGTAGACATGTGAGCAGCTGGCGCTGGACGTTTATTCCTCGACAGGTCAGGACTACCGGATTCGCGCTTTCGCTTCTGGCCAGGGGAACCAGTCAGACCCATGAGCTCGGGCTGGTCAGCAAGAACTTCTGCCATCGTGCAGTCGTTTCTAATGGTAAAGGTTGTGTCCGAAAACCAGAGGGTCTTGGTGGGTAGAGACTGCTGAATAGAAAGCTCGTCAAGACTAGATTTGAGAGCGAGTTTTGGCGGTTAAGAAACCACAGATGAGACGTTGGCGATCAGTCAGAGATCTGAGGAGGACAGGATAGAGTTAGAACAGGTCCGCGTAAAGATATGCGTAGGTAGATGAAGTGTAGAGAAGAAAAAGGCTACAGCTTCGAATACAACGAGCAAAATCAAGCATCTGAGACACGTGGACATGAGATGCACTAGTGCCATTGTCGCAGAAATCGGGCTTGATGCTCTGCTCTGAAGAGGCGTACGGGGAGAGAAACTCGCTCGAGTTTTAGTGGTGACTGAGGGAGAGAGCAAACGTGAACAGACATTGAAACGCGATATTTGTCACGAGCAAGGCGAGGCGAAGATAGAATGAACCGATGAATTGATGGTGATTCATTCAATCTAGTCAGGATGACTACAGCGTAAATTTAAGTCTCCCTTGGTGCAACAATGCGATGCGATGCGATGCGATGCAGGCAGGCCATGACAGTGACTGATACTGATGCTGATGTATGAAGACGCGACCACTTGGTAAAATGCATCGTCGAGTCATTTGCGCAAACATCTTTTTGCAAAGGTTCAGAATGCTAGTGAAAGAAAGGTATTGTTGCGCAGGGCATTAAGATGAAGGTATCGTGAAGTGAATGAGATGCATGAAAGCGACATACCTTCCAGATCATGTGCCTTGAGGCGTGCGAGATCACGAGTTTTTCTCGTCTCACGTGTTTGGAGGGATCTACCTCGTGATATCGCGCGAGTCCCGGTTGATAAGTTCGCGTTTCCAAGACTTCCCAGATCCAAGATTTGGAAGTTTAGATAATCTAGTATAAAAAAAAAGAGATAGATAGAAAGAGGGAGAAAGAGACAAGGAGGTTTAGATACGCGTTCAGACGCGAGTATCTTTTATGTTACAAAAAAGGGAAGAACCAGGAGATTGAATCTCTGGGCTGGGCTGGGCTGTTCCCCCGGACTGGGATGGGATGGGATAGGCGCTTCCTGCTGGGAACTGGGAACTGACACTGAGCGAGTCGGGTCACGCGGCGGAGGAAGAGGGTGAACACGTGCAAGTGGGTGAGGTTGGTAAGATAAATAACTCGACGCGAGTGAGCGAGGGGGGCATGGGCATGTGCGATGAAGCCTGAGGCAGAAACTTTCGATGCTGGGCTGCTGGAGCCAACCTGGTAGGTAAGAGGGCGACCAATAGGAGGGTCAGGTGGGCCACATACCTACCTAATGCTTCAAGATGGGGGTGGTTGCCTTCCATTGAGGATGGGGGAAAGTACCTACAGTAAGTACAGTACTCTATGCCGGCAGGCGCAATGAAAGAAGGAATCATATGGAAAGAGTTGGTGAACCATACAGTAAGGAGGCAGGCGCAGCCTGGAACGAATAGCATCACCCTCAGCAAGTCTGTATAAATGGATTAATATCCTGAGGTACCTACCTAGGTAGGTATCAATACCTCTGTAGTATTACATGGAAAGTTCAAGGCACAGACATGAGGCACCAATACGTTTCGGATTCCCTTCTTCACTCTTCACACCTACACAAATAAGCCTCGCACTGTCAGCTTGCAACTTATCCTTCACCCAAATGCGGGAGAGTCCTTACCTAGCACAGACCAAGTAACGTTAGGGAACCCCCCGTCTTCCCAAAGGGATCACACCATCAAGAATAGAGGAGCCGGCAACAAACTCATCACCTGATTCCATCCTCTCAGGCGGAATGTCACTTGATGCCCTGAGGTGAAACAGGTTGCCTCCTAAGATATCTGCGACGGATGATCCGACCTTGGCTCGTCTGACTCTGACTCTGGTGACTCTGGCTGACTGACTGACATGGATATAGATAGTACTGGTAGCGAGCGACTCCTTGATGGTTCGTGAATCATGGCTTGTCCTGTGGAACATCTGGTGGGGTTTGGCTCTGAATCAAGTCAATATTGGCTTTGTCAAAGAAACATAATTCGTCTTGTCAACCAAGGGCAGGTGTCACAGCGAGATTCGAGCGCGGCTTTTTTGCTGTGCGATACCATCACCTCTACCCGGGCTTATCTAGGGATTGGAAGCGTCACGTCCAATATCTTGATCTAGCTACAGCTTCTTTATGCCTGTTTCATGCAGCCAACCGGCTTCGGAGTTCTGGGAAGTCACTGACAGTTCGTGCTAGGAAATGGTTCTTATTGTACAAAATAGTAACACATTCACTTCAGCCTGTTCTGGGGCATAAAGGAATCCGGAGGTGAAAATTGATGAGGCTTCTTTCTACCTTGGCGATATCAGTGTTTCCTTGTCTCCTAGATCTATCTGCCTGTTTGTCATACCTACCTAGGCACTGAATGTTCCAGTTGCTTCAACTGATACAAGGCACTACCTGTTCAGAAGATATCTAGATACTCTTCCTGGGAAGTGCCAGCTTCTCTCATCTCCGCTTACAGCGGGAATTCATGACCCGCCGGGGCCCCACATGCCCTGGTTCCGAACGGCACGGGAGTCTTGTAGGTACCTACATGCTTTACCTCTTTGAGCTCCCACATTCTACTCCACTCTTGCTTGTCATGACTTGCATTGGAGTAACCCACTTCACTTTGACTTCACTTCACGATAACGTCAAGCAACCGCGACCACCGGACCCTACGGACCGCCTTCCATGAACCTTCAATATTAACAAGCAATTCTATAAGCACCTAGCTAAAGTTTCGGACTTGTCAGCATACCTTCATTATGGGTGATCACAAGCTCTCCCAGATCAAACATGACGAGCACTTATTGCTTGTAAGTCCTTCACTCGCCCCATCACCGCCTCCCAGTAACCCTCCGCTCATTATCGACACCAGGATCAACCACTCCTTCGTCTCCCCTCCGAACTTCTTCGTAAAAACTTTCGAACCGCACATTTCGCAATTGAGAAGGACACCGCTGCCCTCAAGACGTTGCTGAAGGATTCTGCTACCGCCACAGTATCTGGCCGCGCATCACAGGAAGATGTTATTCGAAATGTCGATGCTATGATCACTCGAATGCGCGGTCTGAAGCGCAAGCTCACTACCAATGCTGCCGAAGAAGCTCTTTTGCACACGCAGACCGCTGCCCGCATAGCCCATCTCGACGAATTATACAAAATGGATTCGGTGGAAGATGTCAAGTACGAAACCTGGAGTAGAAAAAGGCTGGATAGGCTTTTGGCGGACTACCTACTTCGCCATGGATACAACGAGACTGCAAAGGAGTTGGCAGTCCAGCGTGGAATCAACGATCTTGTTGACGTCGATACCTTTGTTGCTGCTAGTCGTATTCGAGATTCACTAATGAAGGAGAGCGTTGTTGAAGCTCTGGCCTGGTGCACCGAGAACAAGAAGGAGCTCCGCAAGATGGATGTTAGTCAAGCCCCATCCAGAATCGTTACATGTCATGCTGATATTCTGCAGAGTAAACTTGAGTTCATGCTTCGCTTTCAACAATATATTGAACTTGTCCGCTCTCAGTCCCCATCCAAGGTCAACGAGGCCATCGCCCACGCAAAGAAACATCTTATCCCCTATCGAACCACATTTCGCCGCGAGGTTGAACAAGCCTGCGGTCTGCTTGCTTTCCCTCCTGGCTCTAAGGCCTATGGAGAGCTCTATAAGCCTTCACGCTGGGCTGAACTTGCTAATCTCTTTACAAAAACTCACAATCAACTGCTCGCCCTTCCTGCAGTGCCTCTTCTTCATGTCGCACTTTCTTCAGGTCTCTCAGCTCTCAAAACACCTGCATGCCACACTCACTCCCCGAATCCCCCACAAAGCTCGAGCGCGAGCCATACCACAAGTTCAACTGATGTAACAGAAACGGCTGCTTCGACGCTCGGCCATGGTGTTTGTCCTATCTGCTCTACCGAGCTCAATGAACTCGCACGCAATGTGCCATATGCCCATCACACGCAGAGTCACGTAGAGCATGATCTTAGGCTGTTGCCCAACGGCAGCGTCTACGGAAGCGATCGCCTAGAAACGCAGGCCAGAAAGCACGGATTGCCTTCAGACAAGGTCCGGGATCTAAGGACAGGTCAGATCTTCCCTACCGAGTCTTTGAAGAAGGTCTACATCACTTAAAGCGCACAACACGTTGCAAGTTGTTGACATAGCGTAATTGAATTTGGGCGTTATTGGGCTACCCATGAAGGGATCGTTAAACAATTGTATAATACCATGTCTCTGGAGCCCACGGCCCCAGACACAAAGTACCTACTTATTTCTGGATAGCATACACAGCGTCAGTAGCGAAAAAAACCAACAGCTTAACAACCGTCAAATTCCAGGTGCCAACTCCCCAATAACCATACAGTATAGCATACAGTAGCGGCGCCAACACCACCGGATCCATGCAAATCACCACAATCACCACCAGGCCGTGTTTTCCCCCGTCAATTCCCTGGGGCCCTTGAAACCTCCCATATCAAAACGCGAAAGCTCCATGCAGAAAGTGCGGGAGCGATAGGCGAAGACGCACGCTTTATCAAGAGCTTATGATATCGCGCCGAGTACTGTTCGCTTCACACAAAGCGAGAATTCGCTTTTGTGGTAAAACGAACGTATAGTAGGATATATACAGGAGGATGGTATGTAAAGACAAAATCAAGAGCATAGAAAACATTAACACTATTGGCAAATTTCAGCCCCAGAGCCCGGCAAATCGTGCTGAATCTAGTCCTCATCGGTTGCCGCCAAAAGCAAAACTACCAAATACGCCGCCACCTCCTCCAGGTGTCATAGGCCCTGTGTTGAGGATACCATTGTGGCCTTGGGGTCCAGGGGTAGTAGCCAGCCCAACACTCGTAGTATTGGGTGTGCTGGGCGCATTGCCATTTGTCTGGCCATCGCTGTTATTTTGGTGGTTTATCATGACATTCGAGTCAGGGAATCCGAGACCCCAAACTTTGCCGACGTGCTCGTCAGGGATGTCACCAGCAAATATCTTGTCGCGCATAGAGAAGAAGACCTTGCCGGTAAGTAAAGAGTCAGATCCTGCTTGGTGCGCATTGCCGACGCGCTTAATCTTGAGGGTTTCTGCGATGTTTTCGAGTCCTGACTTATGCTCAAACTTTTGCAAGATCTCAGCACTACTGGGATCGTTGGGGGTTAGAAGACCAGAGTTGTGAAGTCGGATCGCATGCTTCATGAGATGCTTCACATCATACGTCGTTGGAAAATACAGCTTCATCTTGTGATCGAAGTCAACCTCGTCATTCGGCAAGGGCAAGCAGATCAGAAGTTTGGTGAGATAGCCGAAATCGTAGCCGCCGTGGAAAGAAATCCATCGCACGTTGTCGAAGCACACTAGACCGGATGGAATGAGAAGAGACGCAAATTCGTGGGGATCAATACCGTCGCGTTCAAGCAAATCGAAGTTGATACCGGCTTGCTGAAGTGACTCGATTGATTTCTCGTTGTACATGTCGTCGCCGATGGAGAACTTGAAATTAAACTGCCACGAACAAGGGAAGGGAGCATTAGTCGCGGCCTTTTGCGCAGCAGCGCCAAGCTTCATGTCGTTTGTCGGTCGTGCCGGTGGGGTTTCGCCATCCTCGTTAAAGAAAGTTAGGCCTATTTGTATGACCTTAAGCATGTCGACGTTGGTTCGCAGACATTGGTAATGGTAGTCGCTCTTTCCTCTGAATCCTCCCATGGGCCTTGATACCACACCCGGAAACTCGGTATCCTTTTCCAAGTGGTCAGTATATCTTTACAGTCATTGTATACTCCTCGTGTCTTACCATCGCAATGTAGGGGTACTTGTCCACCAGATCTCGTAACACGGCCATTTCCTCATGTAAGTTGTGTTTCCACACTTCCCGTATCCTTCCCTTGTTAGGTTGCGACCTGATCGTGGGGTGTTCCATTAACATATTCTGGTGAAGCTGTCCATGTTGTGATTGTTGTAGTGCAGCGGCAGGACCATGAAAGCCCATCCTTGCACTCTGGCTCCCAAATCCCGTGTCTGCAAAACCTTGGGTATTCAGACTGTTGAGGCCAGATGTGAATGCATTATTGTTGGCGGAGAAGGGCCCAAGCTGCGCATTGGCGTTCATGTACTGGTTTGCGCCTGGCATACCGGCTTGCGGTTGAGCGTGTGAAGGGAAACCACCTTGATGGTACGGCGCCGCTACAGCAGGCCCCCCGCCGAAGCCTCTAAGTTGCGGCGGCGGCATGTGGGAGGTTCGGTTGCGATTGATGGGTTTCCAACGGCGTCGTCCTCGACCACGTGCAGGTTGGCGTTCCTGAGGATACCGGGAAGGTTGCCGAGATTGAGTTTCTGGACGATACTATCGAGGAAGGATACCGACAGCAGAACTTTGACTGGAGATTCCCTGTAAAGCTGATCCCGGAGGATCTAGGGTTGTTGATATGTTTGGCGGCGGCTCCTAACCTCCCTGCTCTCCCTTCATTGGCGTAGTTCGAAAGAGATATTCAAGAGACCCTCGCTTTCAATGCGAGTGTTTACCGAGTGTATGCGATAGCGAAGGGCTTCGATGAACGTTCGTAAAGTACCGTGATTGCTGAGTCGGCGGGTGGTTTATCTGATTTCCACGTCGGATGGTGGAGAGAGTGGGTGGAGGAATGACGAGTGATATGCGCCAGGTGAGCTCGACCAAATAACAAAAGCAAGACCGTTTAACCAATCTGTTGGACGCAGCTTAGCATATAGAGCACACAGCGTGGATTAAACGATTCAATAAGTTTGCTGGGCTGCTTTCTGTGCTTCCTCTAGTATCGAGGGCACAGATGAGGAGCTGGAGGTGGCAGAATCGAATGGTCCGTGCGTCATATCGGAGGGAGCGGCCACTTTGATCCGATCTTCTCTCTGGTTGGTAGCCCCGGTTTACCTACAGTGATGGGGAAAGAGAGCCAGCAACACTAAGGTCGAATTGGCTCGCTCTCCATTCGCCCATTTCATTTGTCGTCAGATCCAACCACCACCTAGAATCTCGTCTTCAGTCTACGATGCTTGCCACGAGGTGCGATATGATCTCTCAGAGCTGACCCTCGGCCAATTGGCACCTGTAGTCAATGATCCTGAGCTGACAGATGCGCCATGTAGAGTACTACGAGCCGCCGCGGGCGGTCCCAAGGCCAACATCACCGGCTTCAACATGCGAGCGTTCCAAGCATCTACCGGCCAGCCTCGATACGACCCCTGGGAGCGAAAGTCCGTCACACCCCGTTACTAAATCCTGCACCATATGTTAGACCCGTACTGACTCCCTCCTTCAGTGAGGCCTGGCGATACCAGGGCCCCTACACCCGCTGGAACCGTCTCAAGAGCGGTTTCCCCGGTCTCGGCATCGCGACAGTCGCCTTCACTATCTACTGCGGCTACGAGTACTTCTTTCTCGAGGACGAGCACCACCATGGCGAGGAGCACCACTAGAGTGGACATACACGAAAGACGATGAAGCGGGCAGATCTGGAACCTGTTCTGGGTGTGGAGAAGTTTTGTACATATACCTCGTCAAGCGACTAAGGTGTTCGACCAGATTGCGAATTCCATCAATCAAAAGAAATATCCAAGATGAGGGGTGAGAAGTGATGCCTGGGTGAAAATATTATGAAGTTGCTGCAGCGCTCGAGGTGCCGGGTTGCGATATTGGGACATCTAGTGTCTCAACACCAGACAGTGCCCAGCGCTGTAGCATTAGATATCTACGGTCCGTGTTCACTTGAGACGATTTTGCGCCTGAATCGTTATGCGAGGCCCCAGCTTGTCCTCCAGATGGGAAGCTCGGTTCTCACGTGGGAAGTACCACTGTCTTATTTCCCCCCAAGATCTGGGCCAAGGGGCTTGTTTGCGTTTATGAGTTTATCTGACTGCTGAATCTTGAGTTTTTTGTGCCAGCGATGAACTTGAAACGTCTGTGAAGATTCAACAAATCATGTGAGCTGCATTCCAGGTTTACCACAACCATATATATCACAGACTGAGTATATTGATTGAAATATAAAGCATTAAAACTGCAGTAATTGAACTTTTATTTGCGAGAGATCGTCATTCTTATCGTGGGTGAGGTTCTGGACTGCTGCGCAAACAGGATTATACATAGCACAGAAATTCCTTACAAGCGACGATTTCTAAAGAAGCTATTATCACTGGAGAGTCTGTGGAAAGAATTGGTCAAGAATTTTAGATTTATTCAATCTAGTGGTTCGGACCACGTAAAGGTACCTGCCGAGACTATCTTGCCTCTATGCTAACGAAGGTAAAAATGGTCGTTTGACCTATGCAGAATGGTATCAAATGCCCAGAAAACGCCCGCCGTATACCCAAGCCGGCTTTATATCCATAATACTCCAAGAAAAATAAATAGTCCCATTTCAAAACGCCGACAAAGTACGATGCAATCGTAAAGGCGTGTTTGCGGTATGACAATGCAGTCAAACGCCCGTCCAAGGTTTCACATTAGATAATCATGTTGGTCGCAGCTTTGACCTGTCATAAGCCAATGCCATTGACAGCATCAAGAGCACCCTCAACTGCGGTTTCCAACTCTTCCACTCTATCTTTGAGTCCCTTGTTTTCATCCTTGAGAAGATTTACAGTGTTCCAAGCCATGCTGGCGTTTTGTCCCTGGCAGTTGAGACAGGACGTGGTGGTGGTAGGTTTAGGCTTTTCAGTGGAAATACCTCGGATGAGTTTTTGGAATGGGCTCATCTGAGGAACACTGTTCCGTGCCGCGCGAGGGGGTTCGAGAGTAGCTGGCTTGGCCTGAGATGCGGAAGCTGTGACAGGACTAATCTCCGATATAGTGGTGGAGAAGGTTGGGCTCCGTGATCGAGAAAAGACGCTGACTTCGTCCACACTTTCGTCGTCAGATGATGTTGATGTGCTCTTTCGCCAGCGTCTCAGTCGATCCTCGTCAATACCCAGGTCCTCTGAAACGATCGAAGCTGCTGAGTTGATATTCTCTTTTTCGCCGTTTGAAGTGGCATCCGTTCGTTCCTTCTCGTGGGCTAGCTGGTTAAGCAGATATTCAATCATGGCATCACGCTCTGCCATGATGGTAGTTTGTTCCTCGAGCTGCTTCTCGAGCTGCTCGACCTTGGATTCAGCCTCGCTCTTGTTGAATTCATGAATATCACGCTCAGCTTGGAGCTCCCGAAACTCTGCCGTACGTTGCTCATAGGCAGCTTGGAACTTGCTGAGTAAACCAGTGGCGTTCATCTGAAGATTCTTAAAGGCGGACGGTGAGAATGCCGTTCCTTCGACAGGAACACCGTTTGGGAAAAGACCCTTTTCGATGTCCAAATTCATAAGGGCGTCGTTTTGCTCCTCTAAGGGAGAGGCAGTTGAAGAAGCGGTTAAAGAACCAAAGAAATTGAAGCGCGCTGAAGTTGGCGTTGATGCCTTAGACGCAGATGATGTGCTACGCCGGCGTTCCGGAACAGTTGTTGATAAGGGTGTTGGTGCGTTTGGACGAGAGAACCAAGTCGGGAATCGATTTCGAGAAGGCTCCTCTACAACAGCAGGCAGACTTGATCGAGTTCTGCTCGCACTAGGTCTCTTATCGCCCGTGAATGACATATCGACTGACTGAGCCCTAGGTTTATCACTGGAGATGCGGTAGTGTTGTGATTCAGCGTCGAGGCTGCTGTTGTTCAAGTTGATGGAATGGCGCAGAGGTGACTGGAGCTTAGGAGAAGTAAGTTCTACATGGGATCCGGAATCGCGATTTCGTACAGAAGAGCTGGGAAGGTAATGGGCTGCCGAAGGGGAGGCAAAAGTAAGAGGAGAGACAGGAGGATTTGAGCGAGGTATCAACTGCGGAACGGTGGGAGTGCTAAGAGCCGCTGAGGAAAGACGGAGAGGTGATGTTTCTGATAAATGGTTGTTTATGGGTTTGTTTGACATGGCAGCTCGTCTCCAGGCGGTCGAAGCGCGAATACTGGAGCCATACGACCCAGGGGAGCTCGGTCCTGTTAAACGCGAATGATATTCAATGGGGAACTGTCCATGCTCCTCCTCGGCAACTCGGTCGTCGTCAACGAGCCCCTGGGCCTGGGCCTGAGGATCCAGAGGCTGCATAATTGCGGTGGTTTCGGTTCCAAGGGGTTTGGGAGATTTGGTGGAGCAGGGATCCAGGACAACGGAACCCAGTTGGACCAACGCCAGAAGGACGCTAGCACTGACGATCGTACGGGTTGGAATATATTGGGTGGGGAGCTGTTTATTGTCGTCGTGTTGAGTGTTGTAGAGAGTTGGCGCAATAGTTAATGGGGGAAAAGAGTTGGAGGAGACGAGGTTTATGGCTGTGGAAGAGGCATTAACCTAACGGAGGACGATGATAACCTTAACACCACGGATGCTGCGCGTGGTCGGCCGGTCGAGCCTGACTCTGACCAGTAAAAGGAGCCTCCACGATCGAGCGAGCGAATGGTTGGGCCAAAGTTAAGTTGCTGTATCCGTACGGATACTGCAGTCTGCACGCCAAGTTTCTTTGATAGTTGTGGATTCAATCGGGTCCAAGTTGTGTGGAGGAGAGGAGAGGAGGGGTTCTTTAGTGGCTAACGGACTTGTACTGATCGGGTAACTGGACAGCCACCAGTTTATATAGATGGAGGTGATACTGCAAATGTTTATCAAGAATGATCACGTCTACATTTCTGAGAAAGACGTTCAGCTTGTACTTGAAACTCTTTCCGGAAAAGACATTGCTTCATGGTGTCTCAGTCTCTCACTAATACCGCCTGTTGGCGAACAAGCCAGCCGAGCTTGGTAACGCCCTAGCGTTGATCCCTGATCGTTGAGGAATGTAAAAAATGCGCCACTGTCTCTGTCTCTGTCTGCTTCTAGCACTTTACAGTTTAAAATCATGCCCTAGTTTAATGGATTCGGTGGATTTGACGTAGCTGGAGGTTGGTTCTGGGTCTCGCCCTACGTATTGGAGCCTGATAGAGTCATTATGACCCTTCAAAGACGATGGTTGGGAACTGGGAATTCGTTTCAATATACGGGTAGTTAATATTGGACCCTGAAAGAGAAGGATCTGCCAATTCTTCTCCTTTGGGTGAATTTCCCTCACTGCAACACCCTGAAACAGAACCCTTCACTATCCGTAGCATCGGCCAATATTTATAGTACGTACCAATGACACCTTAGCATCTTAACCTGTGATTGAGGGATCAAATCAATACTACCCATAAATCATGCAGTATCACCTACATAACACCAACTACCTAGGTAGACTAATTACTGCACAACCATCTTACATACCTTTTTTCCCGAACGGACGGGCTTCAACGTTCCCCCCTCCCCCATCCGTAGGACGTAGGTACCCCTGCACGGGAACCTGCAGAAAGGTAAAAGCAAAAACTTAGTCATCCCATCCCATCCCATCTCAAGCGTTTCCGTCCATACTACTCCCTACATTCTTCAGCTCGTGAGCCCAAGGCCAAACTTAGACTGCCTCTTGGCGAGTCCAGGCCATTCCCTTCCCTCCATCGTGGGTGTCTGGACCCTCCACCTGCTTGCCCTAGAACAGGAACAGAGTTTTGGCCCGGTACGTTAGCGAACCTGATTGCCACGATCTGTGGCGTGCCGTGGCTGGTCATTCGAGGTGATCAGCAGAGGTCGGGTTGGTGGGCTATGGCGTCAAAATGCTTTTGTCATTGCAAGGCCACGAGTTCCATGCTTGTAGACGTAGACATGCAGGGATTACTGAGGAGATTCACAGGTGCCTCGTCAGACAGATCCTCTGTTTGGCTGGGGAATTAGAGAGATTCAAGGACCAGAATATCAAGCATAAGAACTTAAAATGTCATAAACTTTGTGGAAAAAATACAGTTAAATATTAACATCAATACTTCATTCCATATCTTACAGTCTCGCCCGCCTTCTATTCTGAGTAAAACCTCCAGCGTCTTCTATCGTCCGTTTTGGGCCAGAAGCTATTGGGAGCCTGTGATAGGTCAATTACCTTGGATCGGTTATGGTCGATGGAGTTCTCTCATAGTAAAGGGAATATGAGGCATGACAAAAGTCTACACCACCACACAATTCCAGTCATGAGGTATTGTTCAGCTAAGTCGCCGCCGCATAACAGTCTCGACAAATAAACAGCCGGCCAACAGGTTGCATCAAGTCCTGTCACAATCCTGGGCTACTTCAGCCAGCCTGGTTGTTGCTTCTTTCATTTCACTTCGTCATTCTGGTTGGTCCCACCAGTATCGTCATATGTTTGCGGAAGTACGGAGTACCAACCTCTTTATTCAACTATAACGCATATGTAGATGGATCCCTGTAATGAAGCCAATGGTGAATGATGTATCCATGACTCTTCTCTTGTCCACGTGTCAACACTCCTGGGTAGTAGATATGAATAGGTTTCAACAGCTGCATTGGATAAGGCTGCACATCTACATGACTCAATCTTTGCCAAAAGTTACCATTTAGTAAGACAGCCTTGAAGTAAATTTCTTAAGACATCGTTAGGCCTGTGTATGGACTGTCACATCACGTCTTTCGTTCATACGCCGAACTATAGTCGTGCTGTCTACAACCCGCTTGCTGCTCTGGATCATTCGGGCTCTGCCTTTGTTCCAAGGTTTGAGACTGATGTACCCGAACTACGTATGATCTTACCTAACGACTCAAGGTTGTCGTAGATACCGCAACCTCTGTATGTGCTACCTGTAATTCCATAAGTACACCAGCTCAAAAACATCAAGTGCAGAATGATTAGTCGTCCTCTTGAAACGGGTATATTGTCATGTTTATGTACGAGAAAGGCCAGGAGTTCCTTGCCCCTTCGCCTGATCATTTGAACAAGCATTCAGCGCAATTCAATCGATGGAAAATAACGAGGTCCTGCAAACCCTCGAGCCAAAACGGATTGAATATCGATGTTACTGGTAGGATCATGGTGAGAACTCCACATCTTCAGCAAGATAAATCGGCCTGATACTGGAGGGTCGAAACGGATCGTGCATTTGCTCTTTTTCTTCTCAATATAAAAACGAGCGTGGGGCGAGAGAAGCTGACCACCACCGACGGCTCGTACAGCATCCTGTGTGGCAGAAGCGTGGGCTTCCCAGGCTGCCGTAAGAGAGAAGGATCGGTTTGAGTGGTCATTTTCCTGTTCTCTTTCTCGCTCCCTCTCTCGTTCGCGGCGGCGTGAAGAGGGAGGGGAGAGACCAGGGCCGCTGGTATTGGCAGCACTGCTGTAAAGGCGCCAGTGGGAGGGATGATGGTCATCAAGGTATTCGGGATTAAAAGGGTCGCCGCCTTCTTCGGAATCAGAATCCAACGTTTCGAACGGAAGCGACCCAATGCGATCGGGCGCTCGGCGATAGAGAAGGCGAGAGCCCTCGTAATGCTCTTCTTCGTCGTCACTGCATTCGGTTGTGATTTGAAAGTCGGGGAGATTGGAGGCGAATTCCCGAGGCATCTGTGGAGTCCGTGATTCGTAGTCGTCACTACTACTTCGATATGTGTACGATGGCCGAGACCTCGTGGTTGTGGTTCCGTTTTCGTGATGTTGGACTGATATTATTTCAGTTGGGATAAACTGCAACACTCTCGAATCGCCTTCATGATTTGGATCATTCGAGCGTGGCGCATATTGTATCTGATACTGGGCTGTCCGATTCAGTACGTCGTCCTGCGTCATGGCCACAAAGACCATTCCTTCTCTCACTCTGTGCATAGTTAGCCACGTTACCAATGTTACAAGGCAACACATGAGGCAACCTACGGATGTGAATAATTCATTGACCCAGGTGCCTTGATGACCAGCTCCGAAAGAGTAAAGACAGTACCACCTTGATGCCGCAAGACAATATTGCATCGATTTCCCTTGGTGCAATACACAGAGTTGTCGTTCTTGAGTATGTTCTCTGCGGCATAAGACGATTCGTTGGAGAACATGCCACCATCGCAGCTGACTATTTCCATTTTCAGGTCGCCCTGCTCGACCTGGCCGTACTTTCCATAGCGAACGCTTCTAAAAGGTGCGTGTCTGTCAGAATCCAGCTTCCGACGTTTGTGTCGTCGGTTCGAGTCGGGCAGGTCGGTAGGACGAGGGGGGGGAGAGAAGTTGGGCGGCATGGGGGGAGTAAGACTGGGGTGGTGCTGAAGATCGAGGAGGGCCCTTAGATGGGAGTTTGCTTCCTCAAGATGGCGATCTAGGTCTTCAAGATTGGCGGGTCTAGTGCTTTCAGCGGTCCTCATACGGTCAGTACGTCGAGAAGTCGGCCAGCCGTCGTCCATCGGTCGTTCAAAGTCGTCGAAGCCAGAGGTGAAGGCCAAGGCTCTATTCTCCAGGTTCCGGATGCGCTCGGCGCGGCGAGCTGCTGCTGACCAATGTCGGGACTGAGGGCGGTTTGAAGATGTCGGCGATGGGCTGTCACGATCACGGTCTCGCTGGGCGTGTGCGAGGGCTCGAAGAGAAGGTAGTCGAGGCACTGGAAGGGGTGGAAAGTCGTCGAGGGGTTCTCGAGAATGGCGACGGTGGGAGTTTGATCCCGACCGGCCAGACATTGTGAAAGAAGTGCGGGACTGGTGTGGTCTGAATTGGACTGACTGGGGGTTTCAAGTAATACTGGGTACAAGACTGATGCTAGTCGTTGGGCGGCTATAACTAAGTATGGTTGTGACTGTGACTATGACTTATGACGTGGGGTTTTGGAGTGAAGCGAAGCGAATCGAGGGTTTGGTTGATGATGGACCCCGTCTATGGTCGGATTTAGTCAAGGTGGATAAAAGGGTCTTTTCGCAATACGTATGGTGATTGATAGTGATGGTGAGATGTACCCAATATGGCGATAGCGGACAATGAATCGTGCAATAACCAAGGTAGGAGAGGCAGTCTGTCTGATGTTGGAAATGAGCGAGTCTTTGACCCGTGCTACCACGTGAACAGCCTGATCTTGTCTTGGGGTGGTCTCGACTATCGAATGCAAGCAAAGAAGTAAGTAATAGAGCACAGTAGACTTGGCTACGTACGGTGCGAATGACTCGGCTATGAGATCTTTCGTGTCAGTAATGTAAGCATAGATAGAAATACTGGCTTCTCTTCTTGATAATAGAGACAATATGCGCCTTTTTTTTTTCCCTCTCTCTCTCTCTACCTTGCTCTGCTCTGCTGCAGCCAAGTCAGGTCAGGCGTACATTGCACATGAGCCTACAGTACCAGAAAAGGCATCATTGTGACGGTCATTGTGTGTGGCTTGGCGGGGCCGGCAAAGTCGAGGGACAGTGGAGGGCAATGCTCACCAAGAGAGAAAGGGCGAATATTGATAGCGTCCAGGGTGGATAGTTAATGCAGTACAGGAGGTAGACTATGGCGGTGAGAGGGAACTTCGAAGTCCTTTTATTACGAGCATGTGCGTGGTCTGATAGAAATAAGAGACGGCGGTAGAATGGAATGGGGGATAAAAATAAAGGCGGTTAAGAGGTAGGTACCTATGGATAGTAGCTACAGTGAGTGAGGCCGGCTGGAGTAAGACAGGGAGGACTCTGTAAGCCACATAACTTATCCGTTTTGATCAACATGTTGATGGCAATCTTGTCATCCATCTATTCTAACAAAAGAAACATATTTCTTTGTCCTTGTTACCGCCTGCAAGTTCAAAATATTAAGATATGCTGTCCTATGAAACCGCTAGACTCGTACTATGTGCCACATTGTACTTTGTACGAGTATTCTTGGTGTATTCCAGCTTTTTCTAGACTGGTATTGTGCAACCTCACCGAAAAGGGAATCGTGATACAAAGTCGCTTTATCCTTTTCGTAAGATTGCATAGGTAGTATCTCGTTATGTGATCTCTGTTTCTAAGATACGTAGGTATATATAGTACTTGAGCGGCTTCTATCCACAATAAAGGGACACGAAGGAACAAGGACCCGACTCTTCTTGGTGGAGGCTGTAGGCGACTGGTCATCTTAGGCAGTGGTCCACAGATTTAAGACGATACGACACTTATAAGCTGGAGATTGACGAAGTATGAAACTGTATCTCTGAGTAACATTCACGTTCGATTCATTCCCGTATCAGTTTACTTGCATAAAGACAAGGTTGATGTTTCATTTTCTTCACGTGATGATCAAGGGACCTAGGTATCGTGTTCATAGATCTAGGTCACAGTACTACCTAGTGTAGTGTAGGTAGTTGAAAGACTGTCAAAACGATCTAGCATAGGATATCAGTCACTCTATCAGAATCTAAGTACTAGGTAGGTACCTACCTACTGCCTTAGTACTGAGGTAACGAATTGATGGTTCATTAAGGTCGGGAATGAGGCTGTTAATTATTATGGCGCATACACTCCATAATCAATCACTGCCTGCCTAGGTAGGCGTATTTGCTCTGCCATCATCTTCGATGGCTGCCCGCTGTCGTACCTTGCAGTGGACCTAAGCTATCAATTCCCCAGAACGCGTTCAGGACCCACCAAAACCTTTCCTTGGTGATGTCGATCCCGCTAACAATCTCTGTCAGCCAATCATTTCAGCGCCAGCTCACTAAGGTACAGCAGGCCAGGCTCCTGGACCTTGAAAGCTGCCAACCTGCAATCCAGCCCAGATATGGATGATTATCTTCAGCCTCCTCTTAACAAACAACCTAAACGAATAAACAGTGCAGGCAAACAGGGACATCACTTCTGCTCGCGATACCTGTCCGGATACCTGTATCTACTGTGAATGCAAAACACACCTACGGAAACAGCCTGTGCTGACTGGGAGGAGCTGAATTCAATCCCCAGCAGGCTGGGCTTTTGCCATCACGCGTCTTTCTCTGCCTCATCTCATTCATAACAACGCTTTTGCGGTTTCGCCTCGCAGCCATTCAGCTTTGCGCAGCGATAAACGACTGTTTCGGAACCTCATACGCTTCACTTTGCTCACTCTTCTTGAGCCTCAACTCTCATTAGCCGAGGATCAGTATCAATGGACAGCTCAAATCAAGACCAAGGTCAGGCTCAGGCTCAGGCTCAGGCTCAACCTGTGACCGAAGCGCAACAGCCTTCAGATACTTCAGCGCAACACGGGATGCCTTCTATGGAAGCTGGCGCCAACATGAATGGCAATGGCATGCCGCAGCTGCCTGATCATGTTCTCAACCCGATGAACCCAGAGGCTCTGGCTATGTTGGGTGATCCTTCTCTCATGGCAGACCCTTCCCTGATGGGTATGCAGATACCTATGGGCGATCCTTCTTTCATGATGCAGCCTGGGATGAACCTTTCAAACGGCCAGAATAATGGGTTTAATCTCCCGGTAGCACCCCCTGCTACTGTCAGCGCTGGTAAGCTTTGCGCCCATGAATCGCATACTCCGCAGGTATACACTCTAACACGCGACAGAGGAGGTTGCTCTCTACGATCGCCAGATTCGCCTCTGGGGCATGGCTGCTCAGGCAAAGATTCAAAGCGCCAACATCCTTCTCATCACCATCAAAGCCCTCGCCGATGAGATTGCCAAGAACCTTGTCCTTGCTGGTGTCGGCTCTCTCACTCTGCTTGACAGCGCCACTGTTACTGAAGCCGATCGAGGCGCTCAGTTCCTACTCCCCGATGGCGAGGATGTTATTGGCCAAAACCGAGCACAAGTGACCAGTGCTGCCCTTAGGAAGCTCAATCCTCGTGTCCACATCCATGTCGATGAGGAAGGAGTTAAGACTAAGGGGCCAAGCTATTTTGCAGCTTACGATATTGTTATTGCGACTGACCTTGATCCCGAGTCTTTCAACATCATCAACACGGCCACACGCCTCAACTGCAAAGCTTTTTATGCTGCTGGTTGCCATGGACTCTACGGCTTCATCTTCAGTGACTTAATCGAGCACGACTATGTCATTCAGCGTGACCTCGGAAACGTAGCAACCTCTACTGGTCCTGAGACTCGTACACGATCCATCGTCGACGTTCAGACCCGCAAAGAGGGTCCTAAAACAGTTGAGTCTGTTACGAAGCGTGAGCTCTATTCTACATGGTTCCTCGCCAGCGACGTCGCTGTCCTACCTATTGAATACACACAGTCCAAGCGACGACTCAAGAGCGTAACCCCTGCGCTGTCTTGTCTCCGTGCTCTGTGGGAGTTTATGCAGCTCCAGAACGGCCGTGTTCCCAGCAACCGTGAGGACCTTAAGATGTTCACGCAGATTGCCACTCAGAAGCACAAGGCCCTGGGTCTACCCAGCGAAACCCTTCGCCCTGATTTCTTACGCAGCTTTCTCCAGAACCTCGTCAGCGAGGTCTCTCCTGTTGCTGCCATCCTAGGTGGTCAACTTGCCCAGGATGTCATCAATGTCCTTGGACAAACCCAGCAGCCTATCCAAAACATGGTTGTCTTTGACGGTGGCAGCATGGAGGCGTTAATGTATCCCCTACACCCAGAGGGCTCTCTTGGGGCATCCCAACTTACCGACCACACTGTCCCTAATGGTGGTGCGCCTATGATGATAGGCGGTGGCATGGATGGTCTCCCCATGGGCATCGACCCTACCGCCATGGGCGCCCTACCTCACCACAACAACCCCATAATGCTTTCTGGCGGTATGCCCCAGAACGGCAATTTCATTGCTATGCCGGACGGTTCCCTCGCCGACCCTACGCAACTCAACACTCCGCAAGCCCTTCAGCAGCCTGTCCGAGAACCGGCAGCACAGCCCACCGCAGAACAACCCGCTCACGAGACACAGGCAAACGCTAGCACCTCAGAAGCCAAGTAGTCGACCCGCTACTTTATCGATCTGCATTTAGACAGTACTGTTTCATGAAGACTTGTACAATTTGGGAAGAAGGAAGAGGACGGCAGTTGGGAATCGATGATACCTTTGTAACATTAAAAAAGAATTTCCGCTCAAGGAATTGTTTTCGCTTTCGAAATCTAAGGGGGGTCTAAAAGATTTGACATTCCATATTTATTGGATCACCGCCCCGACATAATTAGTAGCGATCAGGTTCTTAAAACATCACACACATACATTAAGTTCAACGAAGATGTCACCAGGTTTTACGTCGGGTGCTGCAAATCATTATTCATGTTTATTTTGCTTCATAATCTTTGTCGGCCTGATATATATATGTGGCACATCCACGTATCCTGGCTGATATCTTTTCGTACCTTTCCTTATCCTTCCAAAAAGAAAAGCAAAATGTTCATGATTTCGATCGCCTGGGTATTCACCTCCAATGATGTGTACACTGTTGGCTCCTCGAGTGCAGATTGAAGGTTCTTCATTGACGTGTCCATTTCTTTCGTCTAGCGCGCACCCTCATGGTAAAGCAAGTAGAAAGCCAAAGTGGTCCAAGAAAAGCAGTGCTGGTTACATCGATCAAAGCGAGATATATCGAAATGCAGCGTTGCATGTCCACGGACATGCTTGCCTAACGCCGTCGATGCAAATAAAGTGGAATCTATGTCCTCAGAATGGATAACAATTAAGTATACGGTCAAACCGATTTTTGGGTATATGATTTTTGGGTATCGTGGCAACTGCGCTGCGGTTGCTTAAGGAGGGATTGCGCAAGAACAACATCGCCATTGATGATGATGATGATGATGATGATGATGGTGGTGGTGGTGGTGATGATGTTGCTGTTTTTCCCAGGCAGAATATTTTTTATTGTGAGCTTTCGTCACTGCTCTCAATGGTTATGACCGCTCGCTGGCTCTTGATAATTTGAACATCATCAGACGATTCATCCTTAACTGAAGGCTCCTGATCCTTCGAGGTCTTGCCGCTCGTAGTCTTGGAATCTATAGCATTGCCTGTGGCTCGGGCGCTCGTTCTCTTGGATGAGCTAGGTTGGACGCTCTTGTCAACTGTCTTCTTAACTGTCTTCTTTGATGTCGCCTTGGAAGATCCAGTGGTGTTGGGCTTTCGCGTTGCGGCTGTTCTTGTCTTCTTCCTTGATGGCTCGACGGTTGATGCCGCTGGTTGGGCCTGAGCGGGTTTAGGCTTTCTCGGACGTAGATGTCGTTTAGGTGGGCTGTCGTTGGGATTGGAGACCAACGCAGCATTATCCTTCTTTGTGGGTGCCTCTTCAGTAGGCTCAATCTCCGCGGCACCCTCTCTTGTTTGCGACTGACGACGCTTTCGCTTGTTGGATCTCTGGCTAGTAGCCGGAACACCAACGAGGGGCTCGGCAAATCGAACGGACTTGAAAGGCTTACTCGGTCCGGGTTGCTCATCTGCCTGTGACAAAGAATTATCACCATTCTATCGCGAGTCTTCTCGATCTTGGCCAGGCTCTCCTTTCTCCTTGCTGCCTCGTTTGCGTGGTTGGTTTACACTCCATCCTCTGATTTGGGTTGGCCCAGAACTAGGAAGTGCGGCGGCGGACCCGGTCTCTTTATGGTCGTACGGAATGGTCTTGAGTTCGGGCTTATTCGGCCACGCTCGGTGCGCGGGTACGGGGGCGGGTTGAAGCTTGCGGTACTTGTTACCGGCGTCAGACGACCCTGAAGGGGTAGACCGATGACGGTGAACCGAATTGGGCAGACCCTGATGGTTTTCTTGGGGGCTTTGAGCCATGTGTGGAGGCATAGGAGGGGGGTTCGCATACGTTGGAGATAGTACTTGATGTGCGTAGCCTTGATGAGGCGAGGTCATGAAACCTTGCCCGGCAGTCTGCGGGTTTGGCAGGATTCGATCCGTCGCGATGGGCTGCAGTGGTGGTTGCCCGTGTGGCTCGGGGCCAGGATAGCCTCCTCGGTGGTAACTGCGAGGAGGGCCAGGGAGACAGTAAGGACCAGAAGAACGTAGACTAGGTTCTAGAAGTGCCTCGTCTTGAAGGGATTGGTTGCGTCCCCTGGATGGGCGCAGGGGAGGTAAAGGCTCGGTGCTTCCATTGTGAGAAAATGGGATTCGGGCTGGAGGCGGAGCTGGAGATGAGTAGTGAGACGACACTGAACCAGTGGCAGGTCCCGGAGGGGCGGGAGGAGCAGTCGCAGGGCCCGGAGGCGGCGGAGGTTGCGACCAGTATTGGCGGGAGTAGCTAGGGGCGTCGGTGGCATAGCTCAATCGACGAGGGGAGTAACCTGGATCGATAGGGCGGCCGGAGGCCATATGAGCATCACGGTGATCTGGGTTCGGGTAGCTGTTATGTGACAGATATGCCCCCTGCTCCTGAGCCGGAGGACCCTGAGAGGGAGGGGGGGGAGGGTAATCAGAATGTCGTACTGACGGATGCTGTGGCACACTGTGGTCATGGATGGGTGGGTATGGCATGGCCTCCCCGGGATGACCATGCACTGAGCCGCTTGGTTGCATTGGCAGCTGGGCGTGAGGCTGGTGCATGTAGCCTTGAGGAACCTCAACGAGGGTAGAACTGAATCGAGGGTCAATGGGAGCCTGACTTGGAGTAACGGGTGGAAGTTCAGTGGTTCGAGCGATCGAGCCTCGATGATCATGTTCCTGCATTCCATGGGAAGCAGGGCCCATACCGTTTGTCACACCATCACGGTAGACGGGTTGTTCTTGAACACTAATGGCCTCCATGATAGCAGGAGCTTCAGCTACAGGTGCTGGCTCATAGCCCATCGCGTACTCGGCTCCTGCGATGCCATAAACTGGAACAGCCTCTTGAGTAGAGACAGACTCATTCGAGGTACCCGCGACGTCACTCAGGGCAGCCAGGATATCGAGTCCAGCACTAGGCTTGTTGTCTGGTTTTGGGGTTGGCGTAGGCTTTGAATCTGTGAAGACGTCACGAATGGCATCATAGCGAGCATGCTTGGGTGCTGGCGCAGGTGCAGATGCCGGCGCGCTTTTTTGCTCTTCAACTTCAAGGAAGGCGCCAGCAAGTGCGAGGACTGAAAGACCGGTAAATCCAACTTCAGGTTGAGGAGCAGTCATATCCTCTGTTTCAGTCACTTGGTCTTCAACCTCTGGCTCCTCTGACTCGGATGGTGCCCGGCTAACAACAGGTCTGGCTTCGAGTTCCTTGACAGCAGTGCCTAAAGACATGCTTCGTAGCTCCTCTTCGGATCGAACATATTCAGAAATGTTGATTTCGTCGGGGTTGACGTCTTCAAGCTTGCAGAACCGTCTCACGGACGCCCCAATCTTGGCGCGATACGGGCTGTCTTCTAGGCGGCGGTGGTTGGTCGTCTTCAAGAACGAACGAGATGCATGCGAAATTCGACCTGAAGGGTTCGCGATATAGACCACTGGCTTTCCTGGCATGACATGAGGAGTCTTTTCGACTTCAGGGACGGGGGCGTCTCTCAGTATGATACCAAACTTAGGGTGCACCCCAAAACGCCTCACGATTTCTTTGTCAAAGTCCGAAGGCGTTGTGGTTGAAAAGTCGTAGCCGTTACACCACATATCTATGTATACTCCGTGGCTGTCAGGATTGTCGAGATATTTGCCACGCTTGGCGCGAGTATGGCCTTTGCTGGAGTCATTGGTCGAGTCTCTGAAGCCAATCTCCCATTTCTCGAACTCAAATGGTCGAGGAACGAAAAGGCGACTGCTAATGCCCTTCTCTCGCATCGACGGCTTCTGGTTGAACATTCGAAAGCCGTACTCGTCTGGCTCACCCATGTTCTTTGGCAATGGTGGGCTCTTCTCACGAGCAGGCAATCTGAGATTGTGAACTCGAGCAGCAGCAGCCGGTGCAATACCGTTGGCGAAAGCGGGTGGTTCTGGTGATGCTGGGGTTGAGTCTGACTCAGCTGGCGTGCCCTCGGGCGTTGCCTCGACTTCCGCAGCACTAGCGAGAAGACCTTTGGCGGGAGCTGGGGCAGGAGCAGCAAGTGATGGAGATACGAGGGCATCATCAGGATTACTTCTGGTGTTCTTCTTGGGAGTAGGTTGACCCTCAGGTTGCTCTTGTGCTCTGCGTTTGTTGGCACCCCGGCCTCGGCCACGGGTGCTTTTGGCTGGACCAGCGGCAGTAGTAGTAGCAGCGGCAGTGACAGCAGCGGTAGCAGCCACTTCATTATCACGTCCCTTTTGCCACATGGCAGTGCCTGGAACCCGAGAAGGATAGGGAACCAAGACGCCATCCAACTTGCACTCATAAATTCCAAATTCTTCGTCAAAATGTTCGTCGCTGATGACCTTGTATTCGTACTGATCATCGACAACCTGAGTTGAGCGTGTGAGCAGTGCATACCAATTACCGCAACAGGTAGATTATGAGATGGGGAGTGCATATGGTGTAATAGCGCAGGATGCAAAGGGTGAAAATTTTCTGACTTACATCGACAGGAAGATCCTTGTCATACAAAGAGTTGAGAATGCGAGCGCGGTTCTCTTGTCCTTCGTAGAATTGCTCTGTGACTTCTGCAAGACCATTCTGCAGGGGCGTTCGTCAGTAACTGCCAAGAGCCTCATAAGGAATTTTGGGAACGTGATAACGTCACGTCAGAGAAAGCAGCATACCTGGTACTCTTGGTGGGCAACATAATCATCAGCGTTACGCAAATGCTCAGCAAGCTCCATGTCTCTGTCGAAGCGTCGTTTATACTCGGCTATTTTGGCATCGAGGTTGTCTTGAAGCTCTTGCATGACAGGTATAAACTCTTGGGCATGTTTATGCTTGTCTGGGTTATGTAAAGCATCCTCAATGGTGCGATCAGCAAGCTCTTGCAGAGCAGGCTTGAGCGCGTGAGCAACAGCCTGATAATTGGCTTTGAGATGCCGTTGTCGTTCATAAGCAGCTTGAACACGCGAATCGGCGAAGTTCTTTGCTCGGCCTCTTCGTGAGCCACCACGGCCAGTCTTTGCAGTAGCCGCCTTGGATACTGCAGCAGTAGAGCCACCTCTACCACCACCTCGACCTCGACCGCCACGACCTCTTCCGCCGCGGCCACGGCCACGAGTGGAAGGTTCCCTTGCGGGAGACTCATTCTCAGCCATGACGGACACGATGGATCATGTAGCTGGAGGTGAGGATGAAAAGTGGATGTGCGAGGTTGTTGAGTGGTCAAGTAGAGAAGTAGAGCAGAGTGAAGTAAAGTGAAGTAAAGCAAAGTAGCGGGCCGGGTACCAACTTTTTCCTGTACGTTAAGAGGTGAGAATGTGCCACGCGCCAGTGACAGGGGGAGTAAGGTACCTACCTAAAAGACAGGGTAATGAAAGAGAAGCGCAGACGCTGTACGTGTGTTTTGGCGCGATGAGAGACCTTGTTCCTAGCAGAAACGCGGGCAACAAAGAGCAAAGACGGTGCTAAGCAGGCTGAAGGGGTGGAGGAATAAAGGCTGGGCGCGGTCTGGTAGCAGGAAGGGGAAGATGATTACGGGTTGATGGTTGATGGTTGAAGGAATCTGAGGTCAATCCGGATCTGAGAAAGAGGTGTGAGGTACGTATAGTTTGAAATGGATCAGAAGTTTTTGCTCTGACAGTGGCCGCAACTTGCAACGCAGCAGCGCCTAAACGGAACAGCAGCAGAAAAAAATTGACTAATCTACCAATTAGACAAGCTTCGGATCACGTCGATTACGACAATTCGCAGTGATCAGTAGGCGTGGCAAGTAGTTGAAGTCGTGAATATGAAGGAGGTTCTAATGTAATGAATGAGACGGAGAAGCGCTTGAGTCCCTTTTTTTCCAATAATACCGGTCCCAGCAGCATGACCCAAATGGGTGAATGAAATGTGCCAGACGAGTCAATAGAAGTGGGGGCAAATCTGTTTGTCGCTGTAAGTGCACTGCAGTTAACTGTTGTCCACTGTAGAGTAGGCTGAATCGCCTAGAGATTATACACCCCTGATCACCGGGATTGTCCACCAGCCACGCCCAGCTTTTTGGTAGTCTAAGCCGTTTCGGGCTTTGTCAAGACAGTTTCTGGTCGATTGATTGGTCCGGTACCCTTGATTTTCCGTTCGCCGCAGCTCCGTGACCCCTGTCGATGCTCTTGCATTCTGCAAGGAGGTACAATTACTCTGTACTCCGGATTCTGTTTAGATCTACTAAGTTAGCATTAATACATCACTGAACAAGAACGTAGAGTGAACAATAGGTAGCTATATTGCATGAAGGAGTCTAGATTACTTATGACTTAGTGTAAGAATCTCTCTCTATTGAAATCCTTGAAACTGGTGATAATTGAACGTTTTCGAATTAAAACAGATGGGACAATGCAAAAAAACGACACTGCCCGACTAAGGTGCGGTCAGGAACAATATTCAAGAGAAATTCCTTCGCTCGCACGAGATCGGGATCACTGAATCCGCTCTTGTCTGCTCTACTCCATTTGCAACAGTCGTACTTGATCTTTATGATGTGGTATGCATTGCTGCACGGGCTAATATCCATAGGTAGGTTAGTACTTAGACGACCCTAGGTATGTTTGTAACAGCTGTTCATCCCGTAATCTGGTTATGGAGCCTCACTTTTCTTGCCCTGTCTAATGGGTAACAAAAGAATCATCCTCCAAGGCTTAGGATACTAAAATAAAATAGCCCAACTATTGGTCTAAGCTGTTGTAAATTGTCTGGATTAATTTGTTTCTGTTACCCCGGTACCTGCCAGGACGAACACTCCACCACTTGTGCCACGGTCTTCGGAGTTTCGGATAATGAGCGGTAATGTTTTATTCACGCCGTAACCTTTACTCGGGTATCTACCTAGTATCTTCTGAGGTCTTTTTTTGATGTCACTACTTGTCACTGTCTGGAGAATTCCAGCTGAACCTAGTGTCGGTCTTAACTCTGGACTCACTTGCGTCATCACTGGTAGTTCACCGTCTTAAATAACGTATGCTGTTTCTGAATAACCCATAAGAGTGCTCGGAATAGAAATGATAGGTGGTCCACTGTGAGTGGCTTCAGGTTGCTGCGAGGCGGGTACCTCTTGTGTTTGAACTTGTCAAAATGAGAAACACTTGTCTTCCCAGCATGATTCAGAACAGTGTTGTATTCAAAGATATGATTGAATCCCGTAAGACAAAAAGATGCTTACTGAGGGCATCCGGTCACGTATCTTCTTTTTTTTAATTTTTTTAGTACTATGTAACATCAAAGAAAACCCTTCTCTGTCCGATGCTTAAAATCTCATCTCATCATCATCTCTCACCCTAGACCACTAACAGCACGACCCAGCCAAAGTTAGCCCCGCATTCACTCAACTCGCCTTACACTGGGTCAGAAGCCCAGCCCATGCTATGGAAGCTTCCGGGAACTAAACTAAACGGTCCCGCTGCACTCTCAGCCAATCAAACCATCTCCACAGATTAGAGTAGCGATGCGACAGTGACCGTTCCTCGATAGGCAAGGGGAGGAAGGAAAAAAAAGTGAGATGCTAACCACGTGCAGCCCAGCTCAGCTCAGCTCATCATCACGTCGCAACAGAGCCTCATTACCCAGATCGCCATGGCCAAGAGACGGAAGCTGACGCATAAGAATGCACCGAGCGCACATTCTAAAAAGCATGTTCAGCAGAACAAACCAGACCAGAAGAAGCCCCTAAATGGCCCCGCGAAGAAGGGTAAAGGCAAGCAGCAGCGACAGATCGATGAAACGCCTACGATACCATTTGAGCCTCACCACCGTATACTCCTCATTGGGGAAGGTGATTTGAGTTTCGCATCATCTATAATTCGACATCACGGCTGCGCAAATGTCACTGCGACTGTTCTGGAAAAGGATGTCAACGAACTGCTAGCCAAGTATCCCCATGTTGAAGACAACATTGCTGTGATTCGCGGTGATGCCCACAAGTCCGACAATGCTGGCAGGGAAGACAAAGAATCATCATCAAAGGAAACAGAAGCCGGCGAAAGTAATGAGGATAACCATGAAGAGAACAACGACTCCAATGGTGAAAGCGACTACGAGGAAGAGGATTTCTACGACTCAGACGATCCAGACGCACCACCCAGACCCAAGCGAAATCTGCCTCCCAACAACAAACTCCTATATAATATAGATGCTACAAAGCTCCCAAACTCCCTCACCCGTACGCGCTTCGACCGCATCATCTTCAACTTCCCCCACGTCGGCGGCAAGTCCACAGACGTAAACCGCCAGGTCCGCCACAATCAATCCCTCCTCGTCTCCTTCTTTGAACGAGCCATTCCCGCACTAGCTCCTGGTGCAGCTATCATCATCACGCTCTTCGAAGGGGAGCCCTACACCCTCTGGAACGTGCGTGATCTGGCCCGCCATGCTGGTTTGCAAGTTGAGCGCAGCTTCCGTTTCCAGGCTCGTGCATATCCCGGTTACAAGCATGCGCGGACGCTTGGTGTCGTGAGGAATGCCAAGGGCGAGGTCAGTGAGAGCGGATGGAAAGGTGAGGAAAGGGCATCAAGAAGTTTTGTATTCAAGAGAAAGGAGGACATCGTCCCAGTGGTGGGGAAGAAGAGACGCAAGGGCGACGATTCATCTGACGATGAAGACTGAGATAACATTAACGGATGAGTAAAGAAAAAGCATTATTGGCGTATGGTGTTATATACCGGATAATTTTAGACAAACATAGCAGTTCGATTTATGTCTTCATAATTGACTAAAAATGGATCTATACTTGACCAGGGGTATCTGCTCCATGTCGTCTTCTGCCACATCAATGCAAAAAACCCTTCCTCCCCAAACTCCATATAATCGTCGTAGAAAGGTGGCTGACCCTCACCAGAACAGGGTGGTTTCGAAACCCTAGATCAAGATGGACCCTTAACACCGTGACGCCTTCAGTAGAAAACACTTCCATGAAGCAAACCCCGGCTGGTATGGTGTTGCCGAGCGCCCCCTGGGGACCAATCTACCCTGTTGAGACAAGGTCCAAATGGCCCGTTTATATAAGAAATGATACAATGCGCCTGGTATCGGCCCTTGAACTCCCAAAATGCAAATATGATTATAACCCAGCCAGCTCCATTAGTGCTCCTAACCGTAGACTGCAATTCTGGGGGATTAAGCGACTCTCTGTTTGTAACCCCGCACACTCCGCTTGTCCCTTACGCCGGCGTCTCCTGCGAGCCAGGTCCTCGACCTTGGTGATTAAGCCGAGATATCTCGTTAGACGCTCCCAGTATATCCTTCTCAGCATTCTTGGTGGCATCCTCCAAGTCCTTTGTATGATGAGCCTCGTCCTCAAGCCTCTGTGCCTCCTCGTTTTCCCTCATTAGTGCCTCTTCCTGCTCACGAAGAGCTTCCTGTTCGGCAGTAACAACACCATCCATAGACGACTGCGGAGGAGGTGGCGGAGGAGGTGGCGGACTAGGCGCTTCCAACTCGTCCTCTCTTAGCCTCTTCATATTCGGCCCATCCGTTGAAGTAATGGATGGTGAACCACCCGCTTCTGTATCCCTCTTTCGCTTACGATCAGGGCTTCCCAGAGAACCGCTGCCCTCCCTGTCTGATCCTACGATAACGTCTATTCCATCTGCCGATGTGCCGTCGACCTTAGCTAGAGACGCGCCCTCCGATACATCGACGGCAGAGCCAGCCCTGCTACCTGCAGTGCTGGGTCCCTGGTCATCCTTCATCTGGGCATCCGCGCCTTCATCTGCCTTCCGTTTATGCTCTCCATATTTTCTGACAGCACGGTCCAAAAAGTCTTTGACATATTGCTTGATCTTTTTGACCTGCTTGTCACCAAGTGGTGCACTGGGGTCTTCGACTCTGTTGTTCTTGAAGTCGGACGCGACTAGCTTCTTAGCTATATCTTTACCAAAGCGTTTCAGCTCCTCCTTAGGAAGTTTGTGATGGAATTTGTCGAGGACGTGTTTGATATGGGGAAATAGCTGATATTTCGTTAGCAAAGTGCATATGGTATAACTGTCAGAGAGGGACTTACAGTATTCTCATAAATCTTCATCCGTTTGTCAACTGGTATAGACCGCCATTTCTCCTGTTTCACCTCCTTAGGGGGCGTTTCGGCCGCCTTCGGAGTTGACGCAGAAGTGTGCTTTGGCGTCCCTTTCTCAGTAACTTGGTTGATAATACTTTGAATCGCCAATTGCTCCTTCATAGCCTTAGAGGGTGTCTTCGCAGCTGGGTCTGTTGCGGGCTGTGTAGGCCTCTGCCAGGTGGTAGCACCCTGCTTGGTATAGAAGTAAGTGTTGCCTGCAGCGTCCTTTGCGGTAAACCACCCCTGAGGAAGTGAAGCGTTGAATGGAGGTCTGCGAGGGCGTCCACCATTCTGGAAGAAGGCATTATTCCTTTGAGGCATGCTGTTCCGAGGACCCTTGGGTGCGTCAATGGGTGTTGGCGATGCGGTCTTGGAAGTAGATGGTGCCGTCTCTTCTTCTCGACCTGCTCCACGACGTTCCTCGAAAGAGTTTGCAGCCGGCGCGTTTGGGTCAAACTTGCGCCGCCGGATTCGGTAAGCTACCTCAAGTTTGCTCCATTCGTCGAGCAGATGCTTGGATTTTGATGCCACGTCTTCGTGCTCGGATTGCGTCAACCCTTCGATTGTCGTCTCAATCTTGGAGTCCTGCACCTTGTTCCTCGTTAATCGAGGGAACTTGTCAAGAATATCCAACACCTGAAGGACAACGTTGTGGTCGTCGATAAAAGTATTGAGGGTCGTTTTCAGAATTTGATAAGCATGCATCCGCATAACGCAGTGAATGACGCGTTCTTCGTCGCACCGCAGGATACGTTCCAGAAGCTTGACTGCAATCCATTTCTCCTTGCACTGCATAAGCGCGGCCATGACCTTTCTCGCATCATCCTCGTTGAGACTGCGTGGTCGTATACTGTTGACATATTCCTCATCGTCCTCGTCAGGCTTCTTCTTCCGGGGTTTCTTGGCAACCGAAGTATCCCAGCCATCGCCTCCGTCGATACCCAGCGCCTCAACTGTGGCTGCAGGCAGCTTGGTTGCTCGCTCAGTTTGTGTCTTGCCTCCAATGAAACCCACACAATTGGGTTCCCCGCAGTAGCAGGGTTGAGGGTCGGCACCATATCGGTCAACATTGTAATTGAACACCAACTCCTCTCCGGATTGGATCTTGCGCGAGGCAAATATGCCCATCCGAAGTTTGTCGCCAACCACCCATTTGTCAACATAACAATTAGGGTTGCACGAGTGATTGCAAAAGCGACCATAGTTGCCCTTTTTCGTTGCGTCCACAAATTCGCTCTTGTTCAGGGACATGAAGTAGAAGTGCTTGATCCCCTCTTCATCGTACTGAATCATGCGGCGTCGAAATGTAGGTTCGTTAATGACCTCACCAATGTATTCAAAAACAAAGTCATTGGGTTGTAGATCCGAATCGGCGCGTAGGCCAAAACCCTTCTTTTCGGTTTTGATGACTGACACATTGGCGTACTGCTTGCGCTGAAATCGCTGGTTCTGGCAGCCTCCTGCGCAGTTTCCTGCCTCGGCGCTACACTCCATTTTTGTCGCCCGGTTGATGCAATCTGAATCTTCGCCACAAGCAAGGTTCTTGCCATCGTCTGCAGAAAAAGTTAGCCTGGCACAAAGCCGCAAGGTTTACTAGGAGGTCACATACGCCATTCTTCCCGACACTCGCAGTCCAAGGCGTCGTTATCTGTAGATCCAAGGTGCTTTGAGCCGTAGAGGCAGTCGGGGATGCGTTGGAAGAATTTGCATGACTCTGTGGTCATATCGGGGAGGTGGTCGAAAAGCACGGGTTCGCGACTGGCGGCTAATTTTTGGGAAGCCTTTCGGGAGAGCTTTGAGGGTCTGTTTGAACTCGGGGTATCTGCGCTTTCGCTGCGCGACTTGACGCCGTCCTGAGAGGCGGTCGGCGATCGAGAGCTTTCGTGGTCACCATTCGTGACGCTCATGGGAGTGTTGGCCTCCTGCTTCACCTGCGCGTCGTTTGCGCCCTCCTCAAGCTTGATTTCCTCCATTTTGCTGGTGGTATACTCGTCATCCTCCATTAGTACATCAGAAGCAATAGCCAAAAGGCCGAGTTTGGAGCGCGGTCTCAAGATTTGTCCAAGGCACTGTCGCGAAGCAAAAAGAGGCGTGTTTGCAGAGTCAAGGTAAACGCGAGGGATGACTCGTCTTAGGACAACGAGATGAGTGGAGCTTTAATGTAGTGGAGTGGGCATACGCTTCGCGCAAGCAGTCAGTTAGGTTTGGGGGGATAAAGCAAGCAGAAAGTCGACGGGAAGCGAGGCGAGGCAAGGCAAGACAACCTAGAAGGTATGTATGTAGACAGAACGTGGAGAGGCGACTCGACACAGACCGGATCCGGGGTAATATTTTGCGGTCACGAGGAAAAGCGACAGGGCAAGACAAAGGAGTCAGGGCTCATCAAGACCGTGCATCGACGATTACAAAGAGGACGGACAATAGGATGCGAGGGACGAAGCCAATTCGAGTCGAGAGCGCTCTTGACGGCCTGGTCAAAGGTAGAGCAAATAGGCACTATAGGTAATAGCATGTCTGGTCGGAATTTTATGGCCCCGAGTTTCCGACGAAATAGGCCCGACCGAGGTAGAGGTAGGCCTGTAGTATTGTCATTTGCGCGCCATGATGGTAAGCCATGCCATGCTGCGACAGCTGCTAGCTATGGATGCCAGTATAAAAAATATACACTTCCAATTAGTATCAGCGACTTTCTAATTCTGGGCCAGACTCTGATTCAGAATCTGATCCGACAGACGCCTCCTGTCTACACCCTGCAGTTTTGAATGTCCTTTTCTCTCAAAATTCAGTATGCGCTTCAGCAGCTCCTGGTAGTTCCAATCTAGCTCCTGGGCAGCCAACAATGTGAGTTGCCAGTCGAGTGAGTATTGGTTGAGGATGGACGATGACGGTGGTGTTGGCTACTTTTGGATAGCAAAAGGTTTGTTGTGGACTGAATACTCGATGACAGTCTATTCATGGATCCCTAAGGTATGGATAGTAGGTAGCGAGATGTAGTTGATACGAACAGAATTCAAAAGTGAGGAGCTACCCTCATGTTATGTGCCTATTATGAATAAGGCAAGAGCAAGACACTTCCAATTACTGGGCGTACAAAACAGTAGGTACTGTAAAACCCCACTGGGTCGTTCTGCAAGTGGAGCCAACGGGAGCTGCCTACCTCTGACCAGGTACCTATGGATGTTTCTTGTGGTATCAGTATGTAGAATAAAATAAAATGAAATTGAATTGATGATCAAAAAAAATTATATGCTTTATGATGCAATTGATGATGATATTCATATGATACTGCATTACGACTTATAAAAGACTTGACTTGCATGCTGTCGACCCAGTCAGATATTGCCAGCTCATAGTGCATTTAATGCCTGTTTGCTAGGGGAACTTAGATCAACCTACGACGTGGCTGAGCTTGGTTCCCTTATAAAAAGGGAGCAATGTACACTCATTTCTCTGCATTTTATTGTTTTCTGCTTCGTTCTGCTCTTTCAATTCAACAAACGACCCGACGTTGATGATGCTCTATCTGATGCCCTATGTCCGTACCCCAGGTCTTGACGAACAGTTTTGACGAACAGTTGGCCAGTGCTACGTTCCCCAAATACGACCAGTCAACCCGCAGACAGGGTTCGTTTCAACAAATGACAAATCCAATGATGTGACGAATCATTCTCTGAGTGAGAGAAAAGAACAATGAAGTCGGTACCGACAATCATGGAACATGACGGCTTGAAACAATGATCCCGTCGCCAATTGGCTCATAGCCTAGGCCTCCTACCCTTGGACATCTCCAGGTTACACTTCCATCCATGGATTGCTCTTTGCCCAACCCTGAGGGCGAATAGCTTGGCGACTGCGGCTGCAAGCAATTACACAGCAAAGGACCAGGCTGAGCCTTTCTTTGGTTGGTTGGCCATGACGGACAAATACGACACCAGGCAAGCATTTGCATAGGCGAGAAGCCAATGGAAATCCGATAAATTCATGTTGGTGCGTTTCAATGGGCTGAGGTTTTGTGAGCATGGGACCAGCAAGTCTGAAGGTATCGGTATCAGTATCAGTATCTGTATCTCGAGTCAAGTCAGCTGCAGGATTGCCCGTGATGCACCAAAAGGGTTACGGTTATTAAACGAAACAAGGACAGCAACAAATTGGGCCACTCGAACTGAGACATTTAGAGGCCTCTGCCTCTAAGCTCGGTCGAATGAATCACACACAGTCAGCTTAAACTGAACGTTCAGAGGCATCCCATCCATCCCATCCATACGCCCACCCACCCATACCTAGGTAAGGTATCAATTATCAGACCGAATCAGCGCAAACATGCAAGAGGGACATGGAGGGCAAAAAAAGGAGAATTTCCGAATTCAGGAATCAACTCAAGCTGTGCTACGCAACGCAACCCAACACAGCACATGCACAATTACCTGCTCCCCTGGATCTTTGTGTATTCTTTTCTCGGCCACTCCCGTACTATTCTATCAACTATCTACCTCTTAGGTATCTACATAGTACCTGCGGATCTCATATACGCTCCCGATGCCTGTCAAACCATACATTTTAACGATCCCAGCCAACCGATTTGATGGCTCTTGAACACTGCCTTGCATTATAACTGCCACTAAAATCCTCAGGTTGACCTTCTCGCCTCCTTGACATTCACATCGCAATCCAATTTCTTGTGCAAAACATACCTTTATTTTCACTCACAAAACTACTACAGGCCAAGTCTTCCTCCGCCTTCGGATAGACTTGGTCAAGATCGCATTGCCAAGGGTATATAACCTCCTCAACTTACTTGATGAGATTTGTTACAGCATCTGACTTCACTTAGGCATCGCCAACTCTCAAGACTTTGCGGAAAACCTCTCATCACGATTACAGGAAACTCTGGACATTCTCGCCTCTGTGTTGCCTTTGTGACCGCAAGTAGTGACCTTCGCTTCTTCGCCCACCTGCTATCACATGTACTGCGAGACCTTGAACCTATCGCTTCCTCTTGTCGTACCCGCCATCTCCAAGCCAGTCGGTTGGGGCTATCCCTAGGTTGTAGCTTGGGCAACCGCAGAGAGCTTCTAGCGAATATCAAGATATTCCGAATTTTTCAGAAATAGCTACTCTGCTATTGACCTGTCATCGAGAGCCTCAACACTGCCACCCGTGGGGGATATCGAAACATGGAGCCTTTCAGCGAATATGAGAAGGTATGTGATGATGCAACATCCTGACTTGATCAATAAGCTAAAATGTATCAGCGCCAGCTTTTAATTGAGCTCATCAAGCAAAGTCCAATCGACAACTACACATTGTATAAGGTTATTGGACTCTCTAACATTTCACCTAACTGGTTTCACGTGGCTCCGCCAAATGGTAAGTCAAACACCACGAGTTCAGATCTCGAAACTAAACAATCTCATAGGCCGAACTGTGGCTCAATGTCAGGCGGCTCTCATGCATATAAGAAGTGAAATGTCCGAGTCGGACCTGAAGAGAAAAGCCCCTGGCGAGGAACCAAGCAGTGAACGCAGCAACAGCGTTCAGTCCTCCGGCTCTCAAGGGCCTCACGTACAGCCGCAAACTACTGCAGAACCTTCTGCCCAGATGAACAATCAGCGCGTACCGAATATGCCCCTGAAACCTCAGCAGCACCAATATCAACCAGGACCACCTCCTAAGAAGAAAGGTCGCCCACCGTATGCAAATAGGAATGCTGACCAGCGGCCTTTCAACCCTCGACTCCTTGCCCCCATGCCTCCTCAACAAGTCTTTCAGAATGCACAGGCGTCTTTCCGGCCTATTGCTCCGGCCCCTCAGCTGCATCCAGGTACTATCACGACTGTTGCGCTGGCTGCTGTCCGCATTCCGAATATGGAGCGACAGGGTGGAATGGGAATACCCACTCCACAGATGTCTATGGCCATGCAAGAACAAGCTCGACATGTTGTCAAACAACAGAGACTTCCTGCATCGAGCGAGGTAAAACCTACATTCCTATATACACGAATCAGTGATTGATATCTAGACAGCCCCCCGAGCAAGACCCCAGCTGCCCTGGGTCACACAGTGAAGCATTTCCCACCTCTCTCAAGAAAGAACCAACCGAGCAGGACCGACCACGCTCTGTCGAGCTACCTGAAACAAAGGACCAGACTGATGCTTCCGAGAAGGAATCATCGGACCAGGAAGGACGAGAGGGAAATGGTATCACTAACGGAAACAAGAAAGTACGCCGAAGTCGGCGTAAAACTTGATCTCCTTCAAGAGTGCAACAAGATAGAAAGTGAGAGAAGGGCGGAATTGAAGTCGTTCTGTATGAGAAAACGACTTACAAACCTATCAGCACTAAAGATAGGGGTATCTACGACGCAAACGGAAAAGTGAGAAGTATACAGGAGACCTACTAGCACGGAAGCAAGGGGAGGTCTTTCATGTAATTTTGGACGGGTTTGCAGTAACTGATCAGCTAAGGGGAGAGACTATTGCAGAGCCATAGTCTATCTGTCACCCAACACATGTACATACTTCAAAGACGTATAGCTGTAAGAGATTTGTATGATAAACTACCATTGTGTATTCGTGAATGATATCGAGCTAAGAGATTCGTGACAATTGTTCGTTGTAAGCGCTGCCACGACTTTCCATACTTGGTTAGAAATAGGATTTCGTGCTATGCCTTGACGTTACAATAGATAAGTGGTACTGGATGTAGTCAACAAATGGCAAAGGATGAGCTTTGAAGTTACACCGTTATGTTAGTTGTACTAACTGCCTCGCCTCGGACTCTAAACACGTAGCCAATTTATCACGTCTACTCTTGACTTTCGGACGAAAATCAGAAATATCTGGATTTTATTAATCTCCGCTAAATACATAAGCCCTTGAATTGGTCCTTAACTCCGTCATCCAGAAATGGTCATTTTTGTACCCTAGCTAGCCCAGTTTTATTTTCGTATTAGCTTCCCTTTTACTGCTTGACAATCTTCTCGATGGTGTCGAGCAGGATATCAGCGTGCTTCTGCTGGAAGATAAGCATAGGTCGTAGACGGACGGCGTTAGCACCGCTGCCGCCAATGTTCACACCCAGAGTCTTGGCCTGGGCCAGGAACTGATCACGCTTGGGGTTGTCAAAAGCAATGAATGTTCCCTGGCCCTTACCACGAAGGTTCTCAATCTGGCCAGGGTATTTCTTGCTAAGACTCTCAAGGCCCTTGAAAAGCTTATCACCCACCTTGGCGGTGTGGTTGACAAGATCGTTCTTGTTGATCTCATCGACGATAGCCTTGAAAAGAATGGCACGAGCAGGGTCACCCATCCATGTGTTGAACTGACGGTAAGGCTTGTTAGGGCGGATGGCAGGGTCGCCGTAGTAGAAACCGGCAGCCTGGGCCTTCTTGGAGAAGGTCACGATATCAGGAGGGGTGTCAAGGTTCCAGTGCTCGTGAGCCCAGAACTTTCCAGTAGCACCAATACCCGTTTGAACCTCGTCCACAATAAGGAGAATGTTGTGCTTCTTTGTAAGAGTGCGCAATTTGCGGAAGAAGTCAGGCGAAGCGTGGTTGTCACCACCCTC
>NW_022158139.1:0-16130 GCF_003316985.1 Fusarium coffeatum
CCCCCCCCCAAAAGGCGGTACTGTACCCACTCCACTACCGTACCGTACCGCCTGTTCCCGTCCGTTATAGCGAGTAACTTTAGTGGTAGGGATCGGTCCAGGTTCAGGTTCCATTGGATACCTCTACCCCATCATATTGGATCCTATCCTTATCCCAGCCCAGCCCGATCTCGTTGTCCAAAGCCAAGGTTGTCTGTCTGTGTTCGTGTCTGTGCCTGTGCCTGTATCGGTCTTGTTCTGTCCGGTTTCTTTCTATGCAAGTCGAGTCGGCAAAACCGACAGGTGCCAGTTGTGAGGCCCCGTTCGTTATTACCGGTAGACAGTCACTCACTGCCTTGGTACCATATCATTCCCACGATACCTACTTCTCCCCCCACCTCCCACTTCAACTCTTCTCTGACCTCCCACATCTTCTCTCTTCTCTCCTCTCCTCTCTTCCTCTACCTAGGACCTCCCCTCTCCCCTATTCTCCGTTGTTTTGTTTAGTCTTGTGTTCTCTACATAGAACGTGCGACTCCAGCCCGTGATACGATCCGATCCGAAGTACAGTACTAGCCAACGCGCCATCCATTATCTCTCCAACCTCTCGCGCCCTGTCATTCTTTATTTCGTCCGATCTTCGCTGGCAGGTCTAGCGCCCCTCTCGAATCCTCGTACAACGATCTTCCTTGCGAATCGCCTGCATCTTCGAGCCATATACATACAGAACCTACATAACAGTACCTATACTCACAAGCCCGTGGGCGGCGCCTCATAGAGAGCTGCCATAGCTGCGCGATTGCGACGCAGTTTCCTCTTCCGAAATGGTTTCTATGCAACGATCTCTGTCTTCACCAGTCCGCATTCATACTGCTCCCAGTACGTCTCCGACGTCGCTACCAGCCCGTCTCCAGTCCCGACTCTGCATGTTTACTTATACTGATGACTGGCTTTATAGCTGGGTCGTCCACTGTTGCGCAAGATTCGGGGTCGCCCCCTCCGTCTGTCGATATTCATGTGCAACCACCTCGATCACGAAGACGACGCTCGCCGAGCCCTAGCCCAACCCGCGATCCCACACAGAAGTCTTCGCGGAACTCGGATGACAAAGAACATCGAGGTCATGCTCACCAACAGTCACCAGTCATGTCGTCCCGAAAGCCAATTGTGGCACAACCAAATATGCCTGGCCAACCGTCACCAAGAAACAGTCCTAGAGTTTCGGCTCTAAAGCCTAGCACCAACGAAAACGATAACGATTCCTCTTCAAAGTTCAAACCGTTACTTCAAGATGTTTCGCAATACACAAATCCACACCTTCAACCCGAATCTGAAAGTACAACTCTCGAGGAACTGGCCCATCTAGTGCGACTGTCTAAGTACCAGGAGCGCAAGCGCGCCAACAATCGTCTACGTCTTCAAAGGAATTTGGTTTCTACTGCTCTCAGCGCCCGCTTGACCCGCTGCGGGGAAATAGCTCATCGTAATTTGGTCGACAGTTTCCGTCGTGACGACAAGGAGAACTTCTCTGCCCTGTACAGCGCTATCCATGATGTACGCAACAGCTGCGACGAACTCCGTCGTTATGCTCTTCTCGATCCCGAGATGGAAGGCCTCGCCAACGGCGGTCTTGGATCTTCTGAAAGTTTGGACACTCCCACTAACTCGGCAGCTATGGGCCCTCTCAAATCTATAACGCCATTTCTACACGACATTTCTGCTTCTGCTCGAGATACATTTTTGGAATTTCTTACTCAGCTCCGTACAAATCCTGACTATTTGGCCACTCGTATATGTTCTCTGTCAAGCTCCGAGTTGAACTCATTCTTGTCTTATCATAAAGGTTTGGAGCCCGTGGAATCCGTCCTGCCCTTTCATGGCCGTTCTGGAGGAAGATCCCATGCAAGTGCGCCCAAGAACAGCACTGCTGTGGATATAGAGCGACTGTTGTCTTTCCAACGCCACGATCCTCTATCCATTCTTATTCATACCTGCTTTGCCAATTCTGCTGGACCTGATAGTTCTGAGGATCAACGACGAACCGAAATCTGGGCTACTGCTTTGGCAAGGCTTATCTCGGAACCCAAATCTACTGGAGAGCACTTTCTTATTTCCGTTCTCAACATCTGGACAGCAATGCGTGACTGGTCTGGCAAGTCCAATATGGAATGGTACCTGATGAAGATCCTCGAGGATGGAGCCTTTTTGCTGGACCGGGCCGAGGACCAACATGGTACACGATTCAACCTCTCTGATTGGAATTCGTCGGATGAGGTCGCGGCCAAAGAGTTCTATGAGCGAGCAGTTAACCAATTGTTTGAGCTTGTTGACGACGAGGATGCCACCGGAATACCCGAAGGACTCTTGGAGCTTGGAAATGCCATTTTGAAGAAACTCGACCACAAGTATGTCGAAAACACCTCTCGCTGGTTGGTCTGGAGGTGTCTTTTCTTCGTTTTTCTCCTCGGCGTCATTATTCACCCGGAGTCTTATGGAATGCTGGCTGAGTATCACATCACACCTTATGCGCGTGAGAAGATTCTGAAAAAGGTAGCCATGAAGGCTCATGAGTATGTCTCCAGCATGTGGAGTGGTAAGCCCTCGGCAACCTGTGTTCCCGTCGACGTACCACCAAAGATCAAGGGCCATGTGGAAAGCATCCTCGCCCGTTTCCAAGGATCTCGATCCAAGGCTCCCGCTGCCAAGCTACTCCCAGCGAGGTCCATCACTTCCTTGAGAGAAACCAAGGAGGTCCATCCTTATTTGGTGATTAGCCCAGCTGATCTCGCGACCTTGATTAATGCCATCTTTCCCGAAAGAAGACCTCACTCGGCTTCTGGCAGCTTTAGATCAGGCCCAGCCTCTATTTCTGGCATGTCTGCTATCTCCCAGCCCATCCCTATGTCAAGCACAAGAAACAACTTTGACACTGCCTCTATCATCAGCACGAGCGTCTCTTCAGTATTTAGTGACTCTACTACCAGGGATGACTACTTGGACGAGCAGACCTCTGTTACACCTCAGCGCTACTCTCCTCCAGCGATGGACTCGGAGCTTCAAAGGCGTTTGAACAAGTATGAAGATGACGGCTACCGACTGCGCCTTGCACTCCACGAGATGCAACAGAATCTAGGTCAAGATATCGTCCGTGGTTCATGTCACCCTTGCGCAGAGCGATGGCTTGTTCTCTTCATCTCCTCTGATGGAAAGAGTTTGTCCACTAACATGACATTCGATCCTGATGAGGAATTGGACGACGAAGAAAACTCATCTAGCACTGATACAGATGAGGAAGACGCAAATGACGGACCCGAGCTCGACAAGGACTATCACCAACTGAGAGATTCAATCCTCAAGTTGGTGGAGGACTACGAGATTCCCCGTAGCCTTGAGCCTGAGAACAGCCGCACGCAACTTAGTAACCGTGCTTCTGGTCTCAAGAGGTACAAGTCGAAGACAAGAATTATTACTACTGAGCGGTCGATGGCCAGCCGCAATCCATACAGGAAGCACCTTGACAAGGAGGCCAACGGGAAGCGACAGGCATCTATTTCAGAGTCAGAATCCCAGGATGACAAGTCAGAAGCTGTCCTCATTACCATGCTCAAGGCAGCCTCAGCGCAGTCCAAGGCCCTGGCCGACTTTGTCTCTTCTCATCAATACTGGAAGACCCTCAATCAACTCAATGCTCTTGCATCTCCCTCACTCCGAGCCAACGGCTTCGCGGTACTGATCAACATCTTCTCTCGTGGTCCAAGAGATTCAATCCGCCGATCTGCTTCGGCTATCGAGGAGTATGATGCTTGGCTCGTCTGGCTCAAGCAGAGTCAAGAACGCCACGAGGGCATTATCGACCGCATGATGAAACGTGTGCGATCTGTACGAGATAAGATGTGGTATGTGACGGATGTGCGTAACTCTAAGGAGTATGCCCACAGTCGTGACATTTGCCAAGCTCTCAAGACCATGGGCATGCCTCGACGCTGGAACTCCTTCCAACGATCTCGTGCCCACATGGCTAGAGGGCCAAGTTCCTCTTATCTCTACCGCACCGAGTCTCAGATTATGGACCTTCTAGCCGCGTCTGAAGAACAAGGTGGACCGAACAAGCTTAGCGATGACCCTGCTGAAGCCACTGCAGCATGGCTTCAGAACCGTGGCATTGAGAACTTCTGTATGGGTGAGGAGCGAATCCACAGGTTCTGCTACGAGGTGGACAAGTGTATCTCGAGACTCGTCGGCGAGACTATCCGAGATGCACCAGTTTTGTGGTCTAGCGAGCTTTACAAGCGAGACAAGCTTGGTTATGACCGCGCCAGAGCCAGGGAGAAGGAAATGTCCTGGACTGGAGATGACACTGGAAGCATCATCAGCGAAGATCGCAAGTTCAGTCCTACGTCAAGCAGACCCAACTCACTTGCTCGTGATCTGAGATCGCTGTCGATGCACAACCCTAGCCAGCAATCTCTTGACTCTGTCCGACAAGGAATGCCTCGAGCTAGCTCAGCACTTTCAGATATTCTTGATGGTCAAGAGTACTTTGATCGTGCTTCGCCTGCGCACACCAACGACTCAGCTAGCACCTTCTGGTCGCCATTCCAGCCAGTTATGTCTCCTAGTTCAGGAGCTTCTCGAGGTTACTCGCCCACAACGAGTATGACAAACCTATCTACAACCTTCTCTCACTCTCAGCATGGCACTGCTCCTTCCAACTCAACTTTCTCAACTGGAACCGGGCGCCCGGGCACTTCAGCGTCGTCCAATGAGACTGTTTTCCAACACCAGAAGTCGGATGATGAGAAGACACGCTTCCTGAACGAGCTGAGACAATCCCTTACCAGTCTCTTGCTTTCTGACCTTGGCAACCAAGTCTTCTCCAAGGGTTCTGAGACTGATGGCTGGTTTGACAAACTGGGACAACAGTGCATTGATCGTAAGGATGCTCTTGATCGTCGAGCCCGACGTCGCTCTGAGATCAAGGAGAAGCGAAGCTCAGGTCGACCAAGAGTCATTGAGAAGAAGAAGAGTTTTGGTAACCTCCGGGGTGCCGGTGATAACGCATCAGAAACTTCGGAAGTTCCTCCGACTGAGGGATCCAGCACCAATGAATCCACGCCGCGTCTGTCTGTGGCTAAGGAGGACAAGGACAAATCAGAATTTCCCTTCAAGAAGGCATACCAACGACTTCTCAACATGTTTTGCGTTCACCCTAACCCTTACGCGAAGCTGAATGCTCTTTATGAATTGGAGAACCTCATTGTAGCTGCACTACAGTCAAGCGGACAAAAGAGGCCGCGATGGAACCGGTCCGATGCTGGGTCGAGCGTTGTAACAGAGCACAACACCAACGCTCGTCCTACACCTCTAGAGGGAACAATTGACAACGTCAAAGAACGTCGATCGCAAGCTCTTCAATCTCAACTTGCGACGCCATTCTTTGGTCCTCGACAAACCAACTCCGAGACACGATCAATTATGTCGGGTGGAAACGTCAACACCGACATCATTACCAAAGAACTCCAAGCTCTATTCAGAGAGGCATCAATCCGACCAAAGACTCTCTTCCGCGATTTGCAATTTATCGCATCATTTGTCCCACCTTCAGTGCTGGACAAGCAGGAGCGTGGCAAGGCTTTCTGGAACACTGCTCTAGCGGCTCTCAAGCTCAAGTCAGAAGTTTGCCGAACCATGGTAGAGATGGCAGATGAAGTCGTCGCAGCGCACACCCACGTGCGAAAACCAAACGACAATACGATACCAGATGTGCCACAATCAACAACTGGCACACCACCACCGCCGTCAACAACATACAAACTGGATGATGCGGGTAAGATGTGGACAATCACGGCTAAGGAAGGATTCCCAACAGCACAGCGCGAGCTTGCGCTGTTCTACCTTTCCAACCCAGAATACGTTGAGCGTACAACGCTCCCTCTCTCCAAGCCACGCGAAGTATTTAAGCAAACTGTTATGGACAAGTATGGCCGCTTGGGTAACGGCGGCAGCGGAGGCCGCACAGGTTTCGGAGGTGAAGGCAAGGAGAGTGATGTGAGAAGCGACCCGGGGTTGATGTGTGTCGCGGTTCACTGGATGGAAGCGGCTGAGCATGGAGGTGACAAGCTGGCGACGAGCTTCCTGCAACAGAATGGATTTTGGGGGGGAGATGAGTGAGTGAGCGACTGAGATGAGAGTTGAGAGTGTGCTTGTGCGCTGAAAGTATTATACCCACGTGTTTTTTGTTTGGCGCTTGGGCGTCTATAAGATTTCTTTCCATCCTTTAGAGGAAATTGAGTATATGATTTGAGGATAGATGATATTTATGAGGTGTTGAATACGATTGATACCATGAGGACATGATGACTTGCAGTAGCTTTCCTTCAGTCCCTGATTGCTGTTACTGATGCAACTCAAACAGGGCAGCACAAGTGCCCCTAGTGCTGAACGTCAGCAAGGTGAAGCAGCGAGAAAGGCTGCTGGGATATCCTTCAGCCCGCAAGCCTGGATTCAAATTCAAGTGTCACGATTTCTCCTTACTGAAGCTAAGATGGCATGGACGGATAATAGATGAAGGAGGAAATGTCGCTGCCTGTTTGCTTTTGGTGCTCTGGCTTGAAAACAGCCTGGGGTAAATCTTCGGGCGTCTAGCAATACGGTACGTAGTCAGAAAGAAAACACGTTAACGCAATACCCGTTCTTGACTCTATTTCAAGAGCTGATATATATTGTCTTTGAGACCAGGACAAAACGTATTTAACGAGGTGTCCCATTATCAGATCTCATACGCTAGAGCTGCACAGGTATTAACAGAAATCATGTATACACACCCTCAATCGAAAAAGGAACCTTGGTGCATCGACTAGCATTCAGCTAAACAATCAGTTGCGGGGGATGCATAGTAGCTCCAAGGGAGCTATGGCGGTGGTGTTATGAGTTCTCATGATCTGCCCTCAGGTGGTTTGCAGTCGTCGAAATGACAAATAAATGATCGGGTCATGCAAGAAAAATGGCCGAAAAAGCTGAGTTCGTTATTTGGAACATTATCAGTTTTTGTTAAGGTGCGGTGTTGCGGTGTCATGATGGGCATATTGTCAGGTATGAAGGCCTGTAAGCGGAATTGTCCGTCGATGGCAACCAGAATTTGTTGGCCCAGCTTGACAAGGGGGAGAGTAAAAGCTATCCTGCGCCTGATGTCAGTGTTCTCTTGCAACCGAGATTCCAGAAAACTCCTGTTCCATAAAGTCCCAGTAGTGCCAGAAAGATCAAGGTATGTATTGCTCGACACAGAGGCTTTAAACTGTAGGGTTATTGCTCGTAAGCCGCGAAAGTCTTTTCGAGTAACACACCGATTCAACCCACGTAAAGGACCCTTGACCGCAAGAGATGGTGTGGTTAAGCATCAAAGTGATGGTCAGTCATATAATCATCATGATGTATTGTTCATGAGATGTTGGGCTGAAAACTAACCCGAGGATAGCAGGCCAGTAAGATCCATGTTACCAAGTCAACCTCCTTTCCCCGAAGCCACGCATTGAATGCCCTTCTGTTACCGGCTGTGTTCAAGCGGCAGGCATCTTGAATGGGTGAATGTGCCTCAACACGAACTGGGGATCAAAACGATGATATTCCGGGAGTCGGAGCGGCCGTCGGTTAAATGACGCAGTCGTCCATTGTTACTTTGCATATGCGCTAGCGAACAAGCTAACCAAAGATTTGTCCGTCTTTTTTCCCTTCGGTTGGTCGCAATTTCATCAGCTCACTTCGGGCCGTCGGTATCCTTGACCGATTCGATTCGAGGAGAGCGCTTTCGATTTGTTCAGGCAATGAGTCAGTCGATCAGTTCTTATTATCTGAGACTGGCGATGCAACCATTTCGAGCTTCTTCAATTTACAGCTCTTCGCTTCTAATTCTTCGAAGAATTGGCATCGGTCAGTGCCCTCTAAACTTTGACTGTTAATCCCGGTCAATAGCCTGGTCTTTGGCGGAGACCCTTCAAGCCCAGGCGCCGGGATCGAGCGGGACTCAGACCTTCAAAGGTGTCGCTTCTCGGCCCATTCTTGTTCTCATTGGTACTCCGTATCCCCAGGTTTCTGTCACGTTGGTTGCTGTAAGGGGAACAAAAAGTGACGATAGAGTTTGCGACGTATCTGGCAGGAGTGTCAGAAAGGTCGCGTGTCCAAGTGTGTTGCATTGAGATAACCGGCCTCAGCATTATCTCGAAATTAGATAGAGAGATTGTCGTTCTTTATCTCAACATGATGTTTGATCCTGATTTTGAATAACTGACTCGTAAACAGTATCACAGCTGAGGGAGAGCTCGCCTCTTTGACCTTGTCACCTTTGATCAATGTACTATCACAACGACAACGCACACTGTTAGGAGCAGAACTCACAGGCAAACAATGCTCCCTGGTAAAAACACAGGCGGTGACTTTTGTGACCATTGAGGCTTGGGTACGACATTTTGCCAAGCTTGTGGGCTCGAATTGCTCCACAAAACGTCGTTCCATGGGTTTTCTATCGGCTCGGCTAATCGAGGCCAGAGAAGTTTTTGTGTTAAATAACGCTCACAGAATGAGAGGTGGAAGAAGGATGAAAGAGTTCGATAGCGTTTGGTTGATTCCGCTTAACTTGACTTTTGCTGTGTCCGATTTTGTCAAGTCTGACGTCGAAATATGGCTATCACCACTGAGCACAATGGGAAAGTGTCAATTGAACCTGCTTTCTGCCCCACCTGCCCGTGTTTAAGAAGATCTCATGTGAGCAACTGCTACCCAAGGGTGTGCACCGAGTTGTACTTGACTTGGCAAGAACCTAGACGGCATTAATTATTGTCTCTATGAAGGAATAAATATCATTCAACATGATGCATGATTTCAAGGTCTCGAATGAATGGAACAAGAGGCCCGTTGCATCTCCATGTACTTGGATTCCCCAATCAAACAACACCTTTAGGCTTTAGTACACTACCGTTCACTGTAACAACCCCAATCTTTAGGAAACATACACCCAGCATGCACTTCTGTTGCCCCTTCCGGTCCCGATTTTCCCACAATTTAGCACCCCTAGTGCCTGCCCCATGGAAGGAAACAAGACAACCTTCCTTATCGCCTCCACTACCTGCCCGCCTTCTGACTCCCACCATTCCACTCACTAAACATCACCACCATCGTCACTACAAATTCTCCTAATAAAAACATTTCAAAAAGTCCATACAAATCGTTTCCCCACCCTCTGGCCTTCGTCGAACTCGACGTTGGTCGCGGTGGATTGCTCTGAACTTCACTGTTAAGCTGATATTAACGGTCCCAATCGTTGGGTCCCTCCATGCGCCAAGTTAAACCAACGTCGCCATGGATCTCGCTTCCGCCGCAGGCGACCATCCGAATAACCTCATTCCCAGCCTCGACTCTCCTCTTCCCGTCTCAGCCACAACCTCCTCTACTCCGGTAGTGTCTCAGCAACCAGCCAACCCTTCGCAACCCGCCTCTCATGCCAACTCTCCCGATCGCAAACCAAAGAAGTCGTCTTTGACCTGTACAACCTGTCGCGCTCGCAAAGTACGATGCAATGGCGCTCGTGAGATCTGTTCCAACTGCGAGCGACTAGGATTTCCTTGTTCCTACGATGATGGCGACACTGGTGCTCTATCTGGTGCCCTTCCTCGCCGCCGAGTCCGACAAGCTTGTATTAGCTGCCACAGTCGAAAAGCCCGATGTTCCGGCCACATGCCGTCATGCGATCGCTGCCGTTCCCAAGGCATTGAGTGTGTTTATAGACCGAGCAAAAGAGCGCGCATATCTCTAAGAGAAGGACCAAGTCCGCAAAGCCATGAGTGTGACCGAGATGACGGCCACAACGATAGTGACCCTGGATTGACCGACCCAGCCAGCACTGCAACACCCCAAGGCTTTGCACCAGAAATGTAAGTTGACGTTGTAGGTAATGCTCCCCTGGCTAACAAACAGTTGTAGTCCCTTTCCAGATGAGTCTTTCGATGCTTTAATAGGTCGAACTTTTATCAAGTTCTTCAATCATGTCCATCATATTCCCATGTTCTCGTTTCTACATCGAGCCTCCCTTGAAGGACGATACAACTCGGGCAAGGTGGAGAAGGCTCTTCTGCTGGCCCTGATTGGCATAACATCGTACCTTACAGATATGGGACCGGGGATGAAGGATTATGGTGAAAGATGTATCGACGATGCTGAGGGTCTCATTTTTGCCGATTACACTCGGCCTTCAACCATCAAAGTGCAGGCGCTTGTCCTGATTATCAAGCACCGTATCCTATCAAAGAAATCTCCAAGCGCTTTTATGCTGTTGAGTATAGCATCTCGATATGCTGCAGCTCTACGTTTGAATCACGAAGCTCCAAATCTTTGTTTCCTTGCTCAAGAGTCTCGCCGTCGACTCATGTGGGCCCTCTACTGTATCGATTCGGGTGTCTCTGGTGGATATCGTGACTACTCGCTTTGGAGTGCTGATAAAATCCATGTAGGATTACCATGCAACGAGCGCAACTTTGAATTTGACCTGCCACAACCGACCGAAAGACTTATTCACGAACCCGATAAGCCTCGCAACCCACAAGCTGAAGACATTGGAAGTCTCGCTCTCCATGTCCGAATACAGCACATGCGACGTCGAATTATGGAATTTTCGAGACGAGTTATGCTCACTCGCAACACCAAGCCCGATGAACTTCAATCTGGTATTTGGGGGCTACAGAAAGATCTCAGCGATTTTGCGACACACCTACCTGCTTCTTTCCAATTCTCAGAAAGCTCGTTGAGACTTCGGGCTTATTCTCCACGAATCTGCATATTCATCATGATACATGTTTGGTGGCATCAATGTCAGATCGATCTGTACCGTCTTGCTCTAGGAGGACTTCGCGAAGCTCTTCCTCGTGTCATTCTGGCATCTCTTGATGATGCTTTTGTGGATCACTGCCAACGACAATGCGTGGAACACGCCATGTCAATGGCCAACATCTTCTCTTCCATGCACAAACTCAACGCAAAGCCAGTGACTGACTTGGACATGGCTATTTGCGCCTATCAATGCGCTCGCGTGTTGACTTACGCATATCATACCAATGCCCTTAAATACGACCTTACCTTGGATGCCGTCATGGAAAGGGCCAAGATCTGCTTGCTCACTATCAAGTCTTGTTGTGCGGGAAAGACAGCAGAAGGCATTCAGGCGGATTTGGAAAAGCTGATTTCTCATGGTATTGCCATTCGCGTGCCATCAGCCACGCCAGATCCGCATGGGCAGCTTCCCCTCAACAATGGATATTCTCAACCAATACGCCAGGCTGGTCTTGCGGATGATTCAAGCATCAACGATCCTGGTCAATTCGTCTCCATGGCTCCCGTTTCGATGTCCGCCATGACTGATTCAACATTCCCACCCTCACTCGTTGCCGATCCTTGGGTTCCTGAAAGTCAAGTGTCTCCAGACTTGCCTCATCCGACTACCGAAGTTCAAGCTCCAGTGAAGCCTGCCGTGAGCGTCCCAGAGATAGTCCCACGTCACGACTTTGGTATTTCGGAAATCAATAATGCCTATGACGGGGGTACAGATGGGCTGGGTACCGATACTGGATTAGAGTATGGAATGGGACTTGATCAGAACTTGTGGATGCCCAACAATGATTGGCTAAGCATTGATGCTCTTCATGGAGGCGTTGGGGCATGATGAAAACAAGATCCGGCTAGAAGACTGGAGCTCCAATTACATTTTGGTGTTCCAGAGTTCTCCAGAGCCATCTCAACGATACAAGAGGGGTTTCGCGGTTTGTGTCACCAAGACGCGACGCTCCCAACCCCTACTCAGCCTTCCGCCCAGACGCCTGCGAAAGATTCTTGAAGGGGCAAATCCGCGAAGCAGCTGGCGAAGCCTGGCCAGAAGTTCTAAGAGACTTGCCATCCCAGCAGCACCAGGGTCGGAGGCTTCAAAACAATCTCGGCCAACGAGACTTTCAACACTCAATCACTCTTCGGAGCCATGGAGATATGATGGATTAGATTCAAGGTTCAAATGCCGTCAAATATTCATGAGCTTCAGTGATTGCAACATCACTGGGCAGATGCTAGAGCTCAACCTTGCTGTATCCTGTTCTAAGAAGTTGCCCAGTGATTTCATCTACCACTGGAACGTGACATAGATTCAACTGGACTTACCAGGAGAACAACATCACCATCAATGTCGATCTTACGGGTCGATGCGTCTATTGAAGAGGTGGACACTATATATCCGTCAGTGTCAGAAGAATTGGCCGCCGAGAGCATAAGAGACGAGATACTTTAGTCACCTTAAGCTAACTTAGGCCGGGGCTTAGGCTACTTTATTTCTGTACCCTAAGCCTTAGAGGATAATTCTTCTGACACCCACCTGACATCGTCCTGTATGGACGATACTCAAACGACCCCATGACACAAACTGTTCTTAACACTGTACATATTTACATAAAATGAATTTCAGGAGCGAGAAATGAAAATGTCAACAATAAACTCAATCAAACTATCTGCCTAATGAACGCCTGACTAATTATTCTACTGCTCAAGGCTGGCCTGATTTCATGCTCAGACCCTTTTCCTCCTTAAACGCCGTGCCATGAATCTTCGCATAGAACTAGTATACATCTTGCCAGCTGTTCATACGCCCCATACGCGGTCCTACATCTTGACGCGAAGCAAGTAACGCAGCTTGACTTGGGCAACATCGTAACAAATGTACTCGTTGTACTGCAGCCAAGCTCCGGGAATGTTGGTGTTGCCGGGCTTGATTTCTGGGTCGGGCTAAATAATTGTTAGCAAATGCTTCAAATAATATGTAAAAGCAGAAAAGCAGAAACTTACCATCTTGATTCCCTTGAGACTCTCGTGGGCAGCTCCTGCATCAATCCACTTGCTGGGGCCAGTTTGACCCTGACCCCAAGTACTGTGCATGCCTTGCTTCTTCGCAGTTTCGCCAGCTTCATAACTAGAATCATTGAGCTTCTGGATAGGATCTCCAAGCTCAGCTTCACAAAGAAGCAACAATGCTTCGCCACCAGAGTTGTAGGAGCAGCAGTAGTTGGCTGACTTGGAAGACATATCGGCAAGGTAAATTCCCTTGCCGAACATGTAACCGGACACGGGGGCCTCAGGGGGCGCAATTCGGAGACCCTGACTAAGGATACCACCGTAATTGGTTGTTCGAGAACCGTGCCAAAGGAGACGACGATCAGAGGAGATCTTGGAGAATTCAGATTCGTCGAATCGTTTGCATTCACCCTGGCGCTCGATACGGAAGATATCCTTCACCGTGTAGTTAACATGGTGAGTTGCGCCCTTGGAACCATGGAGATAGTTCTGGAGATAAGAGAACTCGTTGCTGTCATGCTCAAGAGGAGTCATCTCCTCCATACCAAGGCCGGCGAATTGTCGATCAAGAGGATGGACAGTGTCCCTTGTCTTGCGGTCACTCTTCATGATCTCCACTGCCTCCTTCATATCCGACAAGCTCTCAAGAAGTTCTATTTCTTTCTTGAGCATTGTTTCGGTGTTGATGACAGGTGGTCGTTGGCGACCGAACGCGTGAGGAATGAGCGAGTAGAACATGTTGGAAAGTTCCTGAGTAATAGCACCCAGGCTCTTGCCGTGCTTGCTCTGGGCAAGACTGGGATCGTCGAATAGAGCGGCAAGATCCTTGAGTTGCTGGAAACCTCTGGTAATGGTGGCTTTACTTAATTTGCCGAGGGGTAGCTTGTTGGCATCGTAGTTCAGCGAGGTCATTGCTTGCTGGAAGTATTGCTGGTTGAAAATGAGTTCCATCAACTCCTTGACAGGCTTCTCGAGCTTGCACTCCGGTTCTGGCACATCATCCTCGTCGCCATTCTCCTTCTTGACAGCCCCCGCGTCATCGTCAGATTCATCATCCGAGTCGTCGTAGCTACGCTCAACAAAAGCATATTTACCAGGCTTGGGGTTGTCGCCGCGGTTATCCCATGAGAGACCTGACTTGTCCTTGAACTTCTTCTGGAAGACCTTGACGGCATCATCGAGGCTTCCATTTCCGAGAACAGCCTTTTGTCCCATCTCTCCAACACGGCCCCATCGGGTCCACGTCTTGAAAGTTGCTGACTTTGGGTCCTTCAGAACCTGAATACGGTAAAATTTATTGTTGTTATTACCAGCGTTGGTCTGATTCAGTGACGCATCGTAGATGAGACCAGAACCAGGATCGACGTAAACCTGATAGGTAGGGAGGGTGCAGTATTCGTCAAGGGGAATGGCAGCATCCTTCTTCTTGATGAACTGGCCTTCGGCGACCTGCTTTTCTTCCTTGAGATTCTCCTCAACTTCATCCTCAGACTCGGGTTCAGCCTTGACTGCGGCCTTGCCCTTGGTAGCCTTCTTGGCAGGAGCCTTAGCCTTAGCCTTGCTCTTGGGCTTCGCGTCTTCTTCTGACTCTTCCTCAACATCTGCCTGGGCCTTGGCACCCTTCTTAGTGGCCTTGGGCTTTGATTTGGTGGGAGCAACGCTTGCGCTTCTGGCACGCTTGGCTCGGGGCTGGCTGTCTTCTTCATCCTCATCGTCAGCAGCGGGAGGGGATCTCTTGCTGGAAGTGCCGTTGGTAGTAGCCTTAGCAGTGCCCTTAGCAGCACCGTTGGTGGATGAAGACCAGCTATAGTCATCAGGGTTCTGCTTGGTGCCCTTGGAGTCGGTGTCAATCAGCCACGATGGGTTCAAAATAGGAAGGCCTTTGGCGTGTGCAGCGGTGACCTTGTTGCTTTGCTGATTAAAGTCATCATCGGTAGAAACAACGTGCGTTGTGGCCTTGGTGACACTTCTGGTGAAAGAGCCACCGTGCTTGCGAATGAGAGCTTCCAGAGAGGAATGACTGTGACCAATCTCCTCAAACTTTCCGCTTACTGCAATGGCACAGCCATCGAGAGGCGGATCGGCTGGAGGAGCACTCGCGGCTGCACTTCTGCCCGTTCTTCTGGGAGGCATTTTGGGGAAAATTGGTGTCAAAGCGTGACGTGAGACGTAAGATTGTCCAGTAAGACGAGAAAGTGGCTCAGTGTGAGTCGTAAAATGGGAATGAGCTCAACTTATACAAGGTTAGCAATCGCGTATTGACAACCCTAATTCTGCGTAGCAAATGGGTAAAGGCAAAGAATCAGGGGCTGAAAGACGACGCGATGTCATACCCAACGGTTTGTGGCTTGTCAACAACAGCTGACCAAATCGAGCAATCGCCGAATCTTAGGGTGATCCTTGCGTTGGTCTAATGCGTCAGGTGCGGTTTAAGATGGGGGAATGAGCCGATATGGATTGAACGGATGAGAAGTAAAGAAAAAACTGAGGATTCTGAAAATGAGGTCGGCACTTTCCCAATTTAAAGGCTTCCAGCTCATGAAGACGTTCAGCTGAATGGGAAGGTAACACGAGCTTCTAGGCTGAAACTCCCCACTTTCCTTGAACTTATAAGGCCAGGTGGGGGTAGCAGAATAATTGTCCTCTAATGCTTAGGGTACAGAAAATAAAGTAGCCTAAGCGATAGCCTAAGGTGGAATAAAATGACCAAATTATTTCATCTCTTATGGTCTCAACGGGGACTTCTTCTGACACCCACCTGGGCCCCTACAAGGCCTGACAAAAAGGTGACGATGGGCGATCATCGAGATGTCATTCTTTAATTCACTGCACAAGGGCTATATCTTGTAATTAGGATCTGAGAGAAGAATACATTATCAATTGACACATGCTATTTAGCATTGACTGTTCTTTTTGGCGGTATCTCTTTGAAAAAACACGCATTTTCGAAGACATTGTGCTCTATCCAACTCTCAGCTTATTCTGTCAACTTGAATCCACCTTTCCAAGCTCCTGGAGCTACCCATGACGCGCTGCTAGGCACCAGCGAGCTAAAAGACCCCGGATCTAGGCACGACCCCATCGCGATATCAGGTGACCCATATTAATTCATCAAAATGGGGATTTCTGCCTGGAAATAATGGATGAGCGTCAGGGTATCAGAAGAATTGGCTGGTGAAAGCATAAGGAGCGAAATAATTTGATCATCTTATATGGACTTAGGCTAGCAATTAGGCTACTTTATTTTTGTACCCTAAGCCTTGGAGGATGATTCTTCT
>NW_022158140.1:0-32755 GCF_003316985.1 Fusarium coffeatum
GAAGTAGAAGAAAACATGTCTGAGTTGGGTACTCTTTTTTTTTTTTTTCTTTTTTTTTAAAAAAACTAAAAAGCAATTCCCCCCCTTCTTTTTCTTCTTTTATTTTTCATTCCTTAACGCATTACTTCGTCACCATCGTGATCCAGCAAGTATGCGATCCAAAGATCAAGATCTTCATGACCGAAATCCACCAGGGCGTATCGTCACAAGTCAGTCGATGATCCCGAGACGCAGGGCTGCAAGTTTCTCCAAGGGGACAACATTGCCACCAGAAAGGTTCCTCCCTCGACAGAGGAGCCAGACTCTTCCTCCTTTGGAGACCCAATATGTCTCCCGGCAAGCCTTACGTTCCCGCCTCTACATGGCGGATGATATGTCGGAAAGCATTACACAGAATATAATTCCTGGCCAAGATATCGACGGAACAAGAATTCCTCTTCACGAGTGGCTTCATCACCCAATACTAATTACCGATGAACAAGTTGCGAGAATGATACCGATCGAACTTTCAACAAAATCATCTCCCAAGCTCGACTCTGGATCTGTCTGCTATCTCCGGTCTTGGCCCATGCAAGCCAGTCAGCTTTCCAAGATAGTCGACGAGCTTCGCAAAAGCGGCTACGGCGACATGGTGGACTTGTGGACCTTAACACTCGGGTCTTGTAAACCCACGACAACTGTTACCGTTCGATACGTAGGGACCACCTCTGCACCCAGAAATCCCTTCATACGAGCACAAAGGCAAACGGAGCGTCCGCAATCATTCTTCGGAACGTTTTTGTCTCTCTTGAGTCATCTATTTCCACAAGTCTATGAGCTTCACAAGGTGTATGTTATACACGGAAGCCATATTCATGATTTTAATGTCATGACGGAGAACTGGTCTGTATTCTCCAAACGCTTTTACATTGCTGCTACAGATCATGTCGAGCGTTGTATGATTTCATTCTTTGGATTTCCAACGCTTCTCAATCGGCAACGAGGGGGGAAGCATAGAATGCTATCTCCTGGTTTTGAAGAAAGGAAAGTCTTCATAGACTGCAAGACGCGTCTTTTGGACAATGTTACTGAGCACTGTACTCCTCCGCCACAAGCCATGGCCGTTCGTACCCAAGATCTTTTCAACGACTGGTAGAGCTACGTTCGGGAAAATGTCTGGACGTACGAAGATGTGGTCAAAGAAGATTTGAGACGCGAATACATCATCAGCACGGCTAATCAGGCCGTTGCCAGAGTGGGAGTTGATGGCTTGTCACCCCTCGCCATCTGTGGCCTGGAACCACCCCTCGAAAGTATCAAAGACGGCTCTCATATTCTGGACGGCATGCGGGCTTCAAGCGGCTTCCTGCGGAGCATACTTACATATATGGCTTCACTCGAGACGGATGGATACGATAATTCTATCAAACCCTTTGAGAATCTAGTCAGCTTTAATCAGCTCTTGAACTGGCCAAATCTGAACTCTGACCAGAAAAGGCGATCAAGAGTCAGTATCTTGAACTATAGTTTGAACATTTTCACTGATTAGAATTTAGCTCTTGTTCGACTCTTGGCTAGAGACGATTCAACCACTTGTTGTTGTCACTTTTGGGAAGCATGTTTACGCTTGGCTGTGCCAACCCTCTCGTCGACTCTCACCACCTGACTCGTATGTTCAAGACCCTTACTGTATTTCAGTCTCTGACTCAGACACAGTCTCATCGAAGAAGTTGGAATACCTCAAGTACTGGAGGTCCCAGGCATTCAATGCCCAATGGTCGTCATCCCGCACCTACACCCTGGCAACTACGTCCGCCACCCAACGACGGCGAGCCTTGATAAATTGTTTTGGTACCCTTGGGTGGCCACCTGCGTCTATTTGGACACCGCAATTCATCTATTGTCATGTTCTGAGAGCTTATTCAGCTCAAGAGAAACCCTACTTGCCGAACTCAGTCTCGAAACGGGGAGAAAACTCGAACGAGTAGAATACTTCAAAGTCTTGAGAAGAGCAAAGGACCAATTTGTTGCCGCAACGAAACTGAACACTTCGGCGATCATGGCTTCCAGAAAGCTGAGCTCCGAAACGGGGCTTATTGTGTCAGAAACACAGATCCCAACCACATTCTCGATCTCAGAAGATAGGAGGCTGGTGCTTGATCTGTATCTATCACACAAGGTGATTTCTTTAGAGGATGTCCACCCGCCGAATTTGACGGCTGTAGTGATGGAATCAAGGAAGAGACCCCGAGCAACATTTGAAGAAGATCACCAGGACAACTCAAGGGCCAAGCTAAAATCTAACAACTGGGGACCTACAGACAGCACGTTGGAGAGGTGGAGAAAGGTCCATGACTTTATCAAAAATCACGAGTCTCTCCCTCAGTGGAGGGACAGGGTGAGCAAATACAAACATCTGTTTGTCGTCGCATCAAGTGTTCACCGTTACACTGGAGGTTTGATTGTTGTCGAGGTTCCTTTGTATGCCACTCCTCCTTTTGAATGGGAGCATGACAGGAATCTTTTCTATTCCGAACTATCCAAATGCGTCAAGTCCTTTCAAAATGCTGTAATCAACAGCTATATCCAGAGATTACCTGACGGCCTTCTCCAGCGAAACTGGACAGCACCCAGCCCCCTCTCATATTGCTCGGAAGCTCTTGCGATGGGAGGCAATACCTCTTCTAAGCAGAACCAAGATCAAGCACACGTTGTTTCCTCGTTGTTTACAACAGTTTCCCACAGTACACACCCTCTCTACCGATACAAGCTGGCCCTTGAGCGCTGTGGGCAGACTTGTGGTCCGCCTAATTCCCCTGATAGACGACAACAGGCCGAGGCATTGTTCTCGGATGGAGTTGCCAGTTTGTGTGGCTGGGCTGCTGGGAAAATGGAATGGGTAGAGTTTCTCCAGGGCTTAAAAGAAAACACCTGGATTGCTGCTTCAATGGAAGTCAGAGGCCCTGATCATCCTCAACCTGAACGCCAAAAGTTCATCGCAGCTTTTTTTGAAAATAGCACAGGTGATCGAGCCTTTGGAACAACCTTGGAAGAGATGCTGCAAGCAGCCTCCCAGAAGTTCATGGTCCAGCAATCACATTGGCTCGCTAGTCAAACAAGGGGCAAAATAGGCAAATCTCCAGTTCTTGGTCTACAATCCATAGACGGCCACGATGTTGAGGTTTCTCAACGCGGGCGACTTCGACTCAAGTACAAAGCCAAAGATGGGTCCATTCTTTCTGGGGATTTTAAACTAGGCCCCTCTATTGCGCCACTTGAGAGAGACGATACACGTACCATCCATTTCACAGAATTGGGTATAGATCTGCGAACAGCAGCTGGCTTTACGCTTAAGGTTCCCGTACACAATTCAATGTGTACCCTGCCATTGTCAGTCATGGGTAATCATCAAAACGGTCAAGATTTTCTGTCGCTCTGGAAAGCCGTCAGGGGTGAGCCTGTATCCTCACCTTTCTCGTTATCATCTTCGGTATTTGCCTCTGAAGAGTCGAGATATCCTGTGGAATTATGTCTATCTCCGAATGGGAAGCAAGGGTCAAGGCCTCCGACTAAACGTCCTGAGGTGAACCAGCCACTGGGTCACGATGATGCACTGTGGTTATTAAAACAATTCGTCGATATACGCTTGCCACGTGGAGGCGATTTCTGGACGGGAAGCAAAGAGGACTTCCCACAAGGAACAGACGATGTTGCAGGTTTTATCGAGTACGTTTTAACGCTTCGCTCTATCTTCTGATCCCTTTTAAATTCAAGTTGGCTATTCCTGACAAGTTCAAATAGATTCATTAAACTACCTGAGTACCGTCAGCATCCATATGCACGATGGTGGTATGAATTGCTCGTGTTGAAGCACCGGCCCCAATGTCAATGGACTACGTGGATGTCGTGTCTGAGAAATTCAAAAGTGCGGCACGCTAATTCGCCGTCATCAGCGACAACACGAGGAACCTATCGCAAGAAGTGCGCTGTCATCACACTAGATCCCATATGAGATCGTCAAAGGGGAATTGGCGAGTGTTTAGACAGAAAATCAAATTGGTATGATATACACAAGATCCAGGCTCAGGATTGACAATGGGGCCTACCTGCGGTTTACGTTGAAATCTGTAGGACAGGACTCGATAACCAATACATGGTGAAAGACATCTCTTGCTCAACAGGGTTCGTTGTTAAAGCTGCTCCCGCGCTGATATTTGCTTTTAAGCAAGGTTATTGATAAGCAATGTGGCTCCGGCGACCGTTGATATCCACGTCCTGTACTATGAAATTTTCTTGGTCGATAATAGCATCAGAGATAGGTTCCCTTGTACATAAAGCATCATCTGATGACCTCTCCCTGCATCGGACTGTCGTTCCATGGGTGTTGAGGAGCCATTACGACGTCCAATACCTAATAGTCTGAATGCCCATAGTATATTCTGAATTTGTCTCGACCCGGCAGCCAGTTAAGCCGACTCCTGTGACGTTATCAAAATACTGAGATCTGCCCGCAGGGTATGTTCGTATCACTATCGGCACTGGAAATTGCAGCCTGTTCTTCACAAACCCTGGTCCGTAAGAGCCACACACACTGTTGACTGATACAGTCGGGGAGTCTCGAATGAGGAAGTATTCCCATTTCACAGAAGCCCGTTATCGACGCAGCAGTCAATTTCCCAGGTCGAATCACCACCCCAGATGGCACCTGGACTTGTAATCACTCGGGTTTTGCAGTTTTGAGTTTTACCACTGATATGGTTCAAGGCCTTATCATTGTTAGCCCTCAAGACTCAATATGCGCGAATATCCAATGTGAGGCAGACCTAGGCTCTCAACCAAAAACAACAACACGAGGGCGAGGGCGGCGGTGAGGGCAAGTTGATGCGATCCAGACATTGAAATAAGAATTAAAACCCAGCAGTCCTGCCTTTCTATTTGGCTGCTTGGGCCATCCACCTGGAATTCATATCTAAATTTTGAACAGAGTCGACAAGTGCGGTGTCGCAGCGAAGCGTGCGTATGTGCGTGAGTACATGAAATCAAATCAGCCTCAGGCGTAGTTTTGGTGGTGGTCGAAAAAAGCGGTGTCGCGTCAGGTCAGTGTCGGGACTCAGACCAGAGTAAGTCTGCGTAATTTGAGAGCGCCGTATCCCCCTCTCTATCCTTCAGATCAGATTTTCTCATCCATAGCCGTCCTAGCAGATTAACCAGTCATGGCAGCATCCGCGTCGCTTCCTCCATCAGCTGCGCGCACCCACAGTACGTTATTGCATCTATCAAGGCAGCGCAGTTAGTATCAAATATCTTTGCTTGCATTATGTGCTTGATGGGAGGTTCATACCGGATCAATACTTGTCCCAAGGAGCCAGTGGGCTTATCGGCGATGTATTCCTCGGTGCCAGAAAGCTGAATGTTCATGTAGCTGTCGATGGAGACTAGAGTTCCCTTGTACTCGACCTCACCCCATTTTAGGCGAACAAGAACCTGCTTGCTGACGAGGTTCTCGAGCATAGGGCGAGGGTTGATTGGTGCGAAGCTCATCTTGATTGGTGTGATGAGATTAAGTGGGATGAGTGAGGTTGATGAGATGAGTGAGCTTTCTGATGGTGATGGCTGCGAAAGGACAGGCGCGTCAAACGTATTGGGTTTAGTTTCTCGCCGCGTGCCTGAGGAGAAAATTTGCCCAACTCAAGCGGCTTTTCTCCGGTTAATCGTTTGATCACTCCATCATGAAGAGTGGGGAAAGATGTTGACTCTCCGATTAAACAAAGAGGAACATTCATGTTGACCAGAACTTATTGTCTATTGGATTGTTACACATTAAACTGTTGCACGAATGCGCGACGTAGTTTATTCGTCCACCTGATTTTCAATTAATACTGTAAAGATGCTGCTCTTACTGCTATTGCGAGCGGGCGAGTACGTCAGAGTCAGCATACATCTGGTACTCTTTAAGCGAAAATGGAAGGTCGCAGCGGTATCATTTGATCTACGGCTCTGTTTGTTTCTCTAGAAGTTTCGATTTGATCAAATGGGGAAGGGTGAATGCTGGTTGTGGTGTTCATCTGGTTGCATCACATCAGTCTTGTCCTGCACAGTTCATTGACTGACGCTGTACCGTTACCGAACCCAGAGTGAGCTGGTCAGTCAGTAGTGGGTACCTTGTTGACCCTCTTATATCCAGTCTTAACCGCCCATTGTTGAGACTTATGAGGTATCGAGTACCTTCTATAGGTCTTGAGATGCTGCACGTGGGCTCTGGTCTCCACTGTCCCAAACCTCAAAGCGTTAGCTTACTTGACCGGGAGAGACATTCACCGACCCGGGCTTGTACAGTACAACAAGAGAGACCCAGACCAGACCAAGCTTAGGACTTGCCGTTCGCAGGCCTTGGATGTTTTCTTTTCTTTTCTTTTAAATCCTCTGTTGCTCTTTTTCCTGCTGTCGCTAGACGGTAGTTGACGCTTGCAGTGACGGCTAACACAGCTTATGACAACCCACTACCAACTTGTGATTCTAAGCATTGTTTAAACTTCCATCAACTGTACTATTTCATTGAGCTTCATTTCCATTCCACCGCCACTACTGAACTGCACACTACGTCACCGTCAAACTCTTCTGTGAACCCCCTCCCCCAGCAATGGCCGAATTTGCCAATTTCGACGGGACTCCCAGCAGTCTGGGCAGCGAGACGAGCAAGAGAAAAGCTGCCATCCTTGACAGACATCTTCCAGATGGATACTCGGCCGAGCCTGATGTTGCATTTGGGCCTGCCGACCCTTCAGCGTCGGCATCAGCTTCCGCCTCAGCTACAAATGTCAACGATGACTCCCAAGACGCTGTCGAGTCTTCGCTCCTTCTACAAGGTGGTGACATGCACCGCGACATGTTCAAGATCAAGGCCCGCGCCAATTCCCTCCGTCGCGCCGCTACTTTCTCTCATCATTCCACTCCTCGCCTTGCGGCCGAAGACGAACTGAGTCACTCCGAGCAGCGTGAGCCGGGAGGTTTTCGACGATATCACATTCAGCGACGTGCCCGACAAAGACGCATGAGCGGCTATACAATTGTGGCCAAGAACTTTGTCGATTTCCTTGACCTGTACGGAAGCTTTGCCGGTGAAGATCTCGAAGATGCCGACAGTGAGGACGAGTCTGCCATTGACGATCGGGAGGACGGCGACGTTGAGCAGCCACCTGAGTTGCGACCTCTACTTGGACGAAGACGAAGCTCTAAGAGACTGCGAAAGACGGGCGATGCTACAACTACAAAGACTTTCTTCACTCTGATCAAAGCCTTTATTGGAACCGGGATCATGTTCCTGCCCAAGGCCTTTCGCAATGGTGGAATTCTGTTCTCCTCGATCACATTGATTGTGCTTTCCTTGGTCAATTGCGGATGTTTCAGACTTCTATTGGACTGCCGTCAAATCTACGGAGGCGGTTACGGAGAGCTCGGTGAAGCAATCATTGGTCCCCGGTTCAGAAGTCTGGTTCTTGCATCAATTGCAATCTCCCAGCTTGGATTCGTCTGTGCCGGTCTCATCTTCACGGCAGAGAACCTATATGCCTTCCTCGATGCCGTGACCGCCAACCACCGCGAGCTGATGTTCAATGTGCCCAGTCTGATCGCTCTCCAGTTGGTCGCCCTTGTTCCTCTTGCCCTGATCCGAAATATCTCCAAGCTCGGGCCCGCCGCTCTCCTCGCTGATGTTTTTATTCTCATTGGCATTGTCTATATCTGGTATTATGACATCGCAGCACTCTCCCAGCACGGCATGGACTCGACTGTGAAGCTGTTTAACCCCAGAGATTTCACTTTGACTGTTGGATCAGGCATCTTCACTTTTGAAGGCATCGGACTCATCTTGCCCATTCAGTCAAGTATGAAGAAGCCTGAGCACTTTCCAGGCCTTCTCTACCTGGTTATGTTCATCATTACCATCATTTTCACATCAGTGGGAGCGCTCTGTTACGCGACGTTCGGTGAGGACACCAAGATCCAGGTTATCTCCAACTTTCCTCAGGACTCGCCTCTTGTCAACGCTGTTCAGTTTCTCTATTCCCTGGCAGTCCTTGCTGGAGATCCCGTCCAGCTGTTCCCAGCTGCCCGTATCATCGAGACATCAATCTTCGGAGAGCGAGCAACTGGAAAGAAGAGCAGCGCGATCAAGTGGAAGAAGAACGCTTTGAGAACCTTTATTGCGGGCGTGTGCGTAGGCATCAGCATTCTCGGTGCAAGTGATCTGGACAAGTTTGTGGCATTGATCGGCAGCTTTGCTTGCGTTCCTCTGGTATACATCTACCCTGCGTTGCTGCATTATTACGGGGCAGCTCAAACCACCAGGGCCAAGATCATCGACATCGTCGTTATGGTGGTTGGATTCATCGCGATGGTATACACCACCCTTGTCACTGTTTACCAATGGATTGACAGCGCCTAAATGCCTTCCTACCGAGGTGGGCACAAGCTGTATTTGCGGTGGAAGCGATATACGAAGTAACAAGACTGGGAGAAAAGGCAACTTTTAAAAGGGGAGATGCTGGACTGGGGATTATGCCTGTGTGTCTGAGGCATATCTCGTAATTCTGTTGTGTTTTTATTACCATTATGCTGTTGACTGTTGTTGGCGAAAAGCTACATTCAGGCTTTTTTGCACAGCGATGCAGGTGACGAAGGCAAGCGAAGCAATCATAATCATGCGTAACGTTTACAGGTTTGGTAGAAGGCGTTGATGTATAGTATCTTAAGTATCATCAGATTGTTTCTAGTTTTGCCCCGATCCAACTGGATAGTAAACACTCTTGCGAAGCTGAATTATCCGTGTCCCCTTATTGAAAAGGCTGTTTCTCGTATGATCTACCGAGATAGAAGCTGTTTTTGTCGGGAAGATATTCTAGTACTGGTGGAGTTTACTCATTTATTAGATACAGCATTATCTCACCGGTCAATGCTGCTAACTTCCTTATCCACCTAAGCTCGCCAAATATATTTAAGTAGATACTTCATCGAAACGCTCCATGCCATGCTTATCAGATAGTATCTCGGTACTACTATAGGCATGTACTGTACATACTGCAGGTGCTATGTTCTGCGTCATTGTACAGCCCCTACTGCAAAGTCAACCCGAAGGGCTGCAATGTGCAACGAATCTTAACTTCTCAACAGGTTAAGCATGAGAGTGGCACGTACGTACGACAGGGTCATAGTCAATGCCAAGATCTTGCCGTCAGCTCGTCGAAGCGTTCACGCAAAACAATCCCTTCTTGGCCATTGAGTCTGGGGCTCAAGCACTCAAGATCCATCCTCTTTGAAGCTGGAAGGTCAAGGCCCTTGAAAACACAAGGCGGGGTTGAGTATGGTTGACGTCGATCATATCCCATAGCTTAAGCATGCATATGTAGTATGTAGGACCTGAGTTAACTCTTTCAGGAAACCTGCATGTCGTCTTGCAGCTGGATCCTTACTAGGCTACTGTACTGCACCTGCAAGACTACGGCACTGTTACTGTAGTTATAATGCGTTGCACTATAGTTGGCATGAGTGAGCTCTACTGTGATCAGTCTATCATATTCCCTTGTTTCGAATCATGTCCAGTGCATGTTGGATCCATAAGGAGAACTCAAGTTCACCACTGGCTCGAGTTGTAGTTACCATTATGCTGTACGGAGACGCCCTGTATCTCTTCTCTCCATAATACCACGATATAGCGACATTGAATTTGATACAAGATGCTAACTCAGAATGAAGTGTTATCAAGTGTGGTCACTTTCCCTATGAACAAGTATCCGCCAGCCTTTGGTGTGCTGGTGTCCCGGACTTTCCTAAGACAATGAGTACTTCTGGGAACTCTTAGACTTATCATCATACTTTAACATGTTTTTCACCATGCTCATATTATTTGTTGAAATAATTCTCTCAACCAGTTTTGTCCTTTCGACGTGGTTCAACCTCGAACAGTCATCTATTGGGATGCCCAGAGCTCGTCCATGATCTAAATGATATCCCTTTACAGGAATAGACAGAGAATACACCAGTGGTCTGGCAGTTTGGTATCAATTCATTGATACCAAAGAAGCCCATGCCATTCAGATCGTCGACGCCTGTCCAAGATGTCCACTTGTTCAAACTCTCCAGGGTAGTGAAGCGAGGGCATCAACCACTACCAGTACACTCAAGATTTGTAGGCCCTTCAGCAAAGAAACACTGAACATAAAAAGAAGGAGGAGGTTTAATTTCTAACACTTATGAACCAGTAGGTCTGCTGCATCAAATGTGTAATCTGTCGCCATTACGGCGGATTCTTCCAAGCTAGAAATGTACGATTCGAGACACCATCCCTCAATTTGAAGAATGATTTACAACTTGGAACTTCAGTGCAAAATTGTGAAGTACAAGAAGGAATCGTTAAGACATAGGACGGTATTGATAGGTTTTAAAGACTTGAATGGGCAAAGCCTTTGGATCTCTGTCGGTCGTGACATGCAGATATTCTTTGCGACGCATTATTTAGCCTCGAAGTATTCTACAATCCGTGGAAAAGAACGGTGAATGGTAGGTTGCCACCTATTGGTGGTCAAATTCGTAATCCACCAAGACCGTATCTGATAGATGGCAAGATGGAGACAAGACATAGTCTCATGAGAACGAGGACCTGGTCGCCGAGGACCAGAGGCTTTCGTGGAGTGATATCAGCATGCCGATTGTGTATGTCGTCGGCATAGGCAGTATAAAAACAGTCTCACATAAAAGATACCATGTACCAAGTAACATGTTAGCATATTATTTTATTTATTTCATCTAACATCCCAAACGCCATGCCATGCAACCCACGCCCATTAATCCCAATATCTTCTAATCCCAGTATCGAATCTCGCCATCCATACCCGCCGTCACTACCTTGCTTGTCTCTTGAGGATGCCATTTGACGCTGGTGATGGCCTGGTTGCCAGCCTTCAGCTTGTGGTACATCTTGCACGTCTTCCAGTCCCAGAAGCACACGTAACCGCCAGAGTCACCTGAAGCGAGGAACTGGCCGTCGGGACTGCAGTCGAGGTCGATGCCTAGACCAGCGTTGTTGTGGCCTCGGTAGCTCTTCTTTCTGTTCTGTCGGAATTTGTCGTTTGCGCCATACACCAGGATCTGGTTGTCGGAACTTTGGTATGCCACGTATTTGCCGCTTGGGTGAGGCGCTGCGCGTGTCATAGGGTACATGTCTGGCTCAGCGATGTACTTAATTGGGACGGGAATGTTGTAATCCCAAGCTCGGAGAGACTTGTCGTCGGAAGTTGTCATAAAGCGTCGGTTGTCATCGACAAAGGTGATGGTGTTGATAGCCGCCAAGTGGTGGTCGTACTCTTGTACAACTTCCTTGGTTCGGATATCGAACTGGACAATCTTCTTGTCCGACATACCAGCAAGGAACTCGTTCGAATGCTCAGGGTCGGGGTTGAACTTGATGACGTGAGGAGTTTTGCCGGTTGTGAATTTGTTGACACAGATACCTGTCTCTGTATCCCAAAGCTTAATCATGCGATCGTATGAGGAAGACAAGAATTGAGTGCCTGATGTGTTGAAGCAGATATCCGACAGAGCTTTGGAATGGCCGTGATACGATCGCAGTAACTCTCGGTCGTGATAAACATCGAAGATCTTGACAGTTGAATCGGCACTTGCTGAAAGAAGCAAGTGACCTGAGGTAGGGAAGAAACGCAATGCAGTAATCGCTGCCTTGGAGTGCTTCCAGGAGCCGCACTGCTTTTTGGGAATGTAGTTGGTGATACTGCCAACTTCTTTCCGAAGGTCGATATTGAGATCCTGAGGAACGTGCATATAAGTCCTTCCCTGGTAATCGGTTTCGGCGGACCCGTGGAATTCGGTTCTCTCTTCTCCCATTGTCTCGGCCTCCTTTCGTTGCTCGAGCGCCTTTGTCGGTGCCTTGACGACTGTTCCACTCTCGACGACCTCTTCCTCCTCTTCCACAATCTCATATTCTTCATCGCTCGCTAGCTCCTCATCTTCCGCCACAATCTCGTACTCGGGCTTCTTATATCGAGCCCAGGGTCCAACATAGGAGCCAGGACCTTCCACAATAGTTGCGCTGCCCTTGTTTTCACGTCCAGCCCGTATCCTCGCGGCCTCTGCCTTTGTTTCTGCGGTCGTCTGGTACTCTCGCTCAGGGCCTCCTCGTCGCTCGATAGCGCGGTGTTTGCTTCGGAATGTGTGTTCGCTCAAGTAAGTCTCCTCGGCGTGTCCGGTCGGGACGCTCTTACGCTTCAAAACGCTGCTCTCGTCCTTGAAAGGGTTCAATGGGCCAGCCTTTGGACGCGACAAGTCTTCAGCTGTGTAAGGCACCACGGCATGGTCAGGCTCAGCTTGTTCTCGGACAATGAGCGCGTCCTGGGGCGCCATGTTCGGCGGGTACTCCCCAAAGTCTGCCATGATGGAAAGAGTTTTGGTGTGTTTTTGATGAATGCGCAATGCGGAGCTAGAGCTTCATCGAGGCGCGACAGACTCAACGTCGCCAAATTATTTCAAGGTCACGTGACTATGATCGCATCACGCATGAGCGACCTCGCAGGTTTAAGAGTACTGGGTAAGAGAAGAATTGCCCTCCGAGGTTATAGCTTTTATAGTCTGGGCACACCAGCCTTTATACGAGTTACTCACAACTGTGTTGGCGAGAGTTGGAGTTTAGTTGCTGTGGGTGATTTCTCTTGCGATAAGCCCGAACTTTGACCTGTCTGGAGAGGTCAACCTTAAAACCACCGAGGATGCTAGACAATCATTGATAGGTCTTTAATACCGAGGCTGTTAGACGAAAGTAGCCTAAGTGTTGGTCTAAGTTAGCACAAGGTGGCCATCTTATTTCGTCTCGTGCTTCCAACGGCTAATTCTTCTGACGAGGACCTTCAGATGTCGAATATTTCAGTTTCATATCATGACTTCTCAAGCGATTGCACACCGCCTGCACGGCGAGTTTGTAGTACAAAATCTGGATGTTTTATTCGGTCATTAATCAATTATACTGGCTGTATGCCGGGGGACGATGCATGAGATCACCGGGTTACGATGCCTCATTCCCAGCATAACATGCCACGCACCGCCTTCATGAAGTAATCAACCAGAGCGCCAGCTGGCATGATACCAGGATATATACGCCAAGCCCGCCTCTTTAAAGCCCATCATCAATCTATACCATCTTCCACTCGTTATGTGCTGCCGTGGCAGGTTCATATCTTCTCGTCGCGTAGCTGATCGACCCGGCCCTGGGTGTCAGCCGAGTTCAAACAGCTGGATGAATACTGCAATCTGTTCTATCTCACGTAGGTGTCTCCTAACGTCGGTGATATTCGGATCGCTGCTCGTTCACAACCGCAGCCATTTAAGAGGACTCGTCTCGGATAAGAGCAACGATCATGCTGTAGAGGTAGAAGAAGAACATGATCAAGTGGAAACCCAGCTTGAAGAAAGATTCCTACCCCAAGTTAATAGTGTATCTACAAGACTAGATTTCTGATTCATACCTTCTTGTGGACATTGAGCTTGCGGAAGATCTCAGTCGCATCGAGGAGGTGAGTGTTGTCAACAATCCTATTCCTGGTTAATTCTTGTCCCGGTCTTCAAGCTCGGGTAACTTACTTCTTGACGTTCCAGCCAAGTAGTGGCAAGTTGAGAATAAGAGGCACCCAGTATCCGTTGATGAGGAAGAGGAAGGTCAAGAAACCGTGCACAGCAGCCTCGGGGATGATGTAGGTGTTGAGTCGGTTGCAGAGGTCAATGGGGTTAATGTAGTCACTGTAAATAGACGATTAGCTTTCATCCCAGGTGGCATTTCAACCACGCGCTTCCGAGGCGCAAAGTTTGACACCCGAAGCAACGTAGAACAGGGCCGGGGCAAGCATACCATTCCAAATCACTGTACATAATAGTGAAGAAGACCTGTAGGAAGAGGTTGACGGCGTTGATAAGCACCGACAACAGGAACAACCAAGCTTCTCCGGACATCATTTTGGGCTAAAATGTGTGGGCGACGTTGCGAGTGGTCGAAAGGTTGGGATGACGATGTTAATCGAGGACGAAGACGAGGACAGCTAGCTATTTATCAAGCGAGCTCTGGCACAAGCTGAGTCTGGCGAAGCGGCGTAGTGAAGAAGGGATGATAAGCCTCGTGGGATGGTTGAGTCGCAAATAGACAGCTTAAACAAGTCAACAGTAACAGTGCCTTGCAGAGAAGGGTTCAGATGTGCAGAACGTGAGGGGAATACTGTAGTAGACAGAAAGTAGTGAGGAGGAGAAATATTGGTGGCGGGCAATGGATGGGGATTATGGTAGAGTAGTGGCAGCGGTGGTGACTTCTGGTGGAGATGGTGGAGGTGGAGAGGGACCTGGAGAGGTTAGGACGTTAGGTATTGTAGGCAAGTAGCCAGATTAAAGCTAGCGGCAATGATGGAAGCGGCGACGACGGGGAGCTCACAGGGCACAAAAAAATCTCCAAATCCCCTGTAGATAAATCCTGGCAGGTCCGGCCCTACCTCTCTACAGTATCTGGATCCCTTGCACTGGAAACGCCCAAGGCATGGATTTGACGGCGTATGGCGTGGCCGATGGGCGCCTGCCTGCATGCATGTGGCTGAGAGTCATCTATTCAACAGCGACTCAGGGCTCCCTCGAAACTCGAAACTTGACAGCGAGTCGAATGCCATTTGCGTCATTCCACAGCCCAGTAGGTACTTGGACCGTGACCTGAGATGATGTAACTGTGGTAGGTCTAGCAAACAAACAAGGCTGATCGATAACGATATCCACATGAATGTCATGGCTTCACATGCTTTTGGCACGTGGAACTAATAATTCATATGCAGCCTTGCGATGCTTATATCAAACACATCAATTTTGACCTCATATCTCACTGCTCATCCTGACAATGCACCACTAAATTGCCATCATTATCATCATCATCATCATCATCAACCCGCTCATCACCCCCAAACTCCTGTAGCTATGTGATAATGTCAAAACTCATGTTCTTTCTTGTTACAACTTTTATATAGCAATCTAGGCTTTCGCATCGCCATTCTCGGCACTGGGCATTGGTAGAGCCCCACCAGGAGAATTCTCCTGTCGCGCTGTCAGAATCTCGACACCATCCTCGGTAACAAGAAGAGTATGCTCTGCAATTCATGTTAGCGCGTGTCGCTGCCACACATCTCAAGCTCAACTTACCAAACTGAGCAGTCATCTTGCCGTCAATGGTGGTGCTTGTCCAGTTGTCGGGCCAGGTGATATCTCGGTACTTTCCTAGAGCAATCATGGGCTCGATAGTAAATGTCATGCCAGGCTTGCACTCGCCGACGGTCTTATTCTTAGCGTAGTGGGGGACGTTGGGAGGGCAGTGGAAAAGCTTGCCGACTCCATGGCCACAGTAAGTTCGAATGACACTGCAGTTGTGCTTCTTGGCGTGCTTCTCGATAATGTTACCAAATTCTCGGATCAAGGTGCCAGGCTTCACAGCCTTGATGGACTCGTCCAAACATTGTCGCGCGGTCTCAACCACGCGAACAGTATCAGGATCGGCCTTGGCCTTGTCACCAATGTAGTAGGTCTCGTTCAAGTCGGCGTGGTATCCCTCGTGATACAGGGAAACATCGATGTTGAGAATATCGCCGTCCAGCAGAACACGTTGATCAGGGATACCGTGGCAGATGACTTCGTTAACAGATGTACAGCAAGACTTGGGGAAGTTGTTGTAGTTCAGAGGAGACGGGTAAGACTATGCTGTGGTCAATATTTATGCGATGACAATAGCAGCCCAGACCATCTTTTCAGAGATTCCATAATACATACGTTTCGCTCAATACAAGCCTTGTGGACGAGCTCGTCGATGTAATCGGTCGTGACACCAGGCTTGGCGGCGGCGGCAGCGATGTCGAGAACCTCTCGCGCCAGTCTACAGCTCTTTCGCATGGCATCCTGGCCGGCCTTGTCGAGGATTTCGATCTTGTTGCGGTTGGTGAGAGAGCGGCTGTACCTGGGGTTGCCGTCTTGCCACCACACGGGGTGAGGAATCGACTGGGGGAGAGTTCGGTGCGGCGACAGAGGATAGACGGGTCGCAAGGAGCCAGAGTAGGGGAAGTTGGGGAACGGGTTGTAGTAACCGGTAGCTGGATCTGGTGAGATTGCTTTCGGGGCTTTCAAGTGGTGGAGGATATTACTTTGCGATTTGTGCATTGTCTTATGAATGCCCTACGATATAATTAGCTGATGTTAATGGTGCGTACAGTTAAGCTATACCACATACCCAGTTACGCTTGAAGCATTCCTGAGAACAGAAGAAGCTGTCCTTAATTCCAAGCTTCAGGCAAGTCGGGCACTGTAGTGATCCGGCATCGTTCGAGCAGTCGGCGCCCATGCACTGCTTGGCGGGGGCATCAGCAGCCATTGTGTTGGTGTTGATACTCGTGCGGAAGTATGTCGTGGGAAAATGGTGTGTCGATCCAACAAAATGTGTACAAGAAAGCAATAATTATGCGATCACGAAGCGCTAAGTTAAAAGTGCCTTAGGTTCAGTGTCGGAGGAGTCTCTCGAGGTGTAACTTTCAGAGGAGAGCAAAAGATCGGCTCGGCCCCATTTGCGGCGACTTGATAAGCCTTGATAAGGGTCGTTACTATCTACTGTAACAGTGAACAAGCGACCCTTGGCGCCATACGGAGCTCGTTTAATGGCGGAGGGGCCGCAGTGATTTTATGCATTTTATGCGGGCGGAGCGCTAACAATGGACACTAGCGATGCTCCTCGAAACGGTACTGTTTTGGGAAAGTGGGGGTTCGTGCCAAAACGGAGGTGAGCTCAGTCGACGGTAGACTAACAGAAGTCAGTGCATAAAGGTGAAGAGTACAAAAGTCAGAGCCGACACTAAGCCCGACCAGGGTGTGATATAACATGGATTCCATACCATAAATTTTATAGCACTTCTGGAAAGCTGGAACACGAGACAAATCTCTCTTTGACTATAACTGAACTCTGACAGATGTTACGCAAGTTACTAAACGAGGCACAAGCATAGCACCTAACAAGAGTAATACAACGAGACAAGGCAATGTAATTCAGGTAATCTCCCATAATGAGCCATTGACAATATAGAGTGAGCAATAGTTATCGTGTAATTACCTCTTGCAATTGCATTGTAGCACGTATTAGATATTGAGTTCTGTGAAATCCAATTCGGAACTTGCAATTGTAGCAATTCCATTCGACAGAATTACAGACCTGACCCTTCCTTCCTTCCGTCTCCAATGCTTGCGGCAATTACTCAGAACAACACCGAATGCCGGGGTTGGTAAGTGGTCTTGTGGGTTATTCTTGCCTCTTGGCTTTTCTCTCTGATGGATAGAGTGGATCCCCGCTTCCGGCCGGCCGCTATCGCTTTGATGCAACATGAGCAGCCGGTCCTATCGGGGCTTAAATCAGTTTCTAGGTACTGTATTAGTATGACGACCTCAATGTCTCGCCAGTTCGAGACTTGAACTTTTTTCCTCTTCTGTTTCCGTTCGTCCTCATCAACATCTCAAAGATGGAGAAACCTCAGAAGATCGTTGTTGTTGGTGCCGGTCCCGTTGGCTCTCTGGCTGCATTGTATGCTGCTCAACGAGGACATGAGGTTGAAGTTTATGAGTTGCGACCTGGTAAGTGACATCAACTAGAATCAACTTCCGGACAGCCGAGACAACTTTCGAGAAATTATCTTTGTTCTGCGAAGATCTTCTTGGGCGCTTTTTCGGCGAGATCTTTGTTGTCCTATAATTATTCTCAGAGGCGCATTCACTGACTGGTCTAGACCTCCGGGATCCCAGTACTATCCCGCTCAACTTCACCAAGTCCATCAACCTTGCCATCTCTGAGCGCGGAATCAATGCTATGCGCCATGCTGGTCAGCCAGGGCTCCTCGACAATGTCATGTCAACGACTATTCCCATGAAAGGGCGCATGATTCATGGGAGGAGCCCGACCGGATCTCTTTTTGAGCAGTCTCAAGACTACGATGTCAAAGGAAGGGTATGCGAAATTACCTCAATTCTTCTACGGGTTACGCATGTGAAAACTGACGCTTTAATGACAGGCAATCCATGCCATTGATCGAGCAGGTCTGAACAAGCGGCTGCTCGATACCCTGGATAACATGCCCAATGTCAAACTCTTCTTCAACCACAAGCTCACAGGTGCAGACTATCGCGCTTGCAAAGCCTGGTTCGAGGTGACCGATGGAAAATCGTCCGAAGAGTCTCGTTACAGAGAGATTGATATCTCATTCGATCTCATGATTGGCGCTGATGGCGCCCATTCTGCTGTTCGCTACCACCTCATGAAGTTTACCCGGATGAACTACCAACAAGAGTACATTGATACTCTGTGGTGCGAGTTCCATCTGAAGCCTGTTCAAACAGACAACACAGCCGATCCAATGGCCAAGTTCCGGATATCGCCTAATCACCTGCATATTTGGCCTGGCAAGGATTTCATGTTTATTGCTATTCCCAGTGATGTACGTCTTTCTCCTTCTGTCCCTTTCTCCACATTTGATTAACACTCAGCTAGGACGGCTCTTTCACATGCACACTCTTCATGCCAAGCAAGGATTTCTCAGACCTCGAGAACAACCCAGCCAGCGTGCCGTCCTTTTTCGATAGCCACTTTCCTGGCGTCACTGATTTAATACCCGGCGATGAGCTGATTGAATCCTTCAACACAAACCCTCATCTGCCGCTCATTAGTCTCAAGTGCAAGCCCTATCACTATGGTTCTTCTTGTGTCATCGTTGGCGACGCTGCTCATGCCATGGTGCCTTTCTATGGCCAGGGCATGAATGCTGGCATGGAGGATGTCCGGATTCTCTTTTCCATCTTAGACAAGCATAGCCATATTGGCGAATCCAATGATCCTTCTAGCGACTCGTCCTCTGAATCAGGACCCGCCTTCCAGCGATCACTTGCATTAGCAGAATACTCAGCCGTCCGTCCGCCCGATGCCCATGCGATCAACGATCTTGCATTGCAGAACTATGTCGAGATGCGATCCTCTGTCCTATCTAAGCGCTATAGGTTGCGGAAGTATCTCGAGGAGTGGATGAGCGTGTACTTCCCGCGACTAGGTTGGCAGACGAAGTATTCCCGCGTGAGTTTCAGCAATGAGGGCTATTTAAATGTCATCAACAAGAGTGACACGCAAGGCAAGATATTAGTGCAAGGGTTCTTGGGTTTGATTGCTAGCCCTTTCCTTGTTTCGACGGCCATGTTTTGTTACCGGTATCGACGGTCAATATCCGCCATGTTCAAGGCAATTCGGCAATTGCCCTAGACCTGAGAAGCTGCGCCAATTTCAGTTGCTCTAGTACCATCCCATTTTGTTCATAGAAATTGTGTAACTCTATTGGCTGTTGAAAGTCAACCTGTATTATATAGACAAAAATCCTAATCAACAGTACGCAAAGTGCTCTGCCATATTTCGCTTTCGATCGGTCCCATTTATCACTCAAAGCTCCTTCAAACTTCATTTGCCCAAACTGCGGTATCTTATGGTGCTGTGTTGATTGGGTCCTGATAGTGGCCTGTTTAGCAGGTATTGCGAAATCCCAAGCAATGTAATTCATTAGGATCAAAAGGGCCATCCTGGATAAGAAAGGAATTCTACAATTCCATCGATGTGTTCCTCTATTCACTGATGCCGACTGTTGCTTGATTATTGTCAATGCATCGAGCGAAGAATATGCATATAACGGGGGTCCAGCTTAGTCATCGAGCGCATCTTCGAATTTTTGGTCCGATCTTGAACGTTAGGTACGGGACTTCAGAAAGAGGCCGATATACCGTCGCTTCAGGCACACGACTACCAGCGGCGAGAGTTTCGAGGAATTGATTAATTGGCCTCCCTGCTAAAAGTAGACTGGTTTCGTCTGCGGTTGTGCAGAAGTGAGTTCAGAATGCTCCAATTCAGCAACCTCCGTGATAGGACCCCTCGAAGAACGACATGTTAACAAGGATCGTCAATAATTAGATTCAGAAGATCGAACCGACGATTATCACCCAATCCATCCTCGATCGAATCACAGCCGCACATTCGGCCGAACCGCCCATCATGCCCTCCATCACCAACATCGCGAACATGTGTTCGCATCTCCAGAACGCCTCCAAAGCTCGTCTTGGAATAACATCTGTCAAGAACTGCAAATACAACCTGCAACTCGCCCTTGCTATGCACCGATCAGGTTTCTTCTCTTCCGTCTACCGCGCTGGCCCTCATCCTCCTACACTGGAAGAGATGGTTAGCAAGGAGCCCCAGGTTGTCACAAGTAAAAACGTCGCCACGATGCGCCTGTGGTTGGGTCTCAAGTACTGGGATGGTCAGCCTGTCCTCGGCAAAGCCAATGCCATCAGCACACCGAAGCGTCTTATGACGGCCAATATCCAGGAGCTCGCCAGACTTTCAAGAGGATTTCCAACAAAGGTTTCTGGTGGTGTTGTGCCGGGTCTAAATCTTGGAGAATGTCTGTTTGTGTCAACGTCTCAGGGTGTTTTGGAGGTGCGAGAGGCTCTTGCGAAGAAGCAAGGAGGTCTGTTGGTGTGCAGGGTGTCATGAGTGTGAGCGTTGAAAAGGGATCTGTTTGAGTGGTTGAAGAAGCCTACGTGCTTTCATGATACGATAAATAAGGAAGCCTCTATTGTACAACTAGATTAAATGTCCTAACGAGGACGGTTTGTGTATCAAAAATCAATCTCAGTAAGGGCGACTGTTTGCCGCTTTACATGTATTTTGTTATTCCCCAGTGTTGTTTTTTTGTTGAGTATCTCCTTTACAGTATGCGGTAAAATCACCATTCGCCTTCGCTTAAAACAGGTATCTATACAGCAGCTCAAAAATACAAAATCTTCTCCTCAATGGCTAAATCAGCAATCTTGTATCCTCCGCCATCTATGTCTGGGCTTGGTTCGCTTCCGCAACGCGTTCCGGTGCTTATTTCTTCTCTTCCTCGGTCTGCTCTCCAGTGGTATCCTTCTCTTCGGCGGCAGTAGTGGCGTTGACGTCGATCTTTGCATCACTCTGGGTGATGACCTCGGTCTCAGCATCTTGCTTCTTGATAGTCTCTGACTCAGGGGCAGGCTCAGGGTCCTTCTCCATTAGAGGTACCACCTCTTGGTCGATCTCTGGCTCTGACTTGTTGTCTGAAGTCTCATTCGTCTGCTCTACGACAACGGGGGGTTGGGAAGAGTTCTCCTCTACCAGGGGAACAATATCAGCGTTCTCGGTAGGATTCTCGGAGTTGACATCAGAAGCTTCGGGCTCATCGAGGGGAGACTCCTGGTGCGAAGTATCCTTATGTTCCGACGCAAAAGTCTCACGAACTTCGAGAGGCTTCTGCTCGTTGGCAGGCTCTGGGGTGGCAGGCTGGATCGCTTTCTTCTCTTCATCCTCGGTTGATTTCTCTGAGATATCTTGGTCTTGGTTTTCTTGCTGCGCGGGCTCCACGGCTTTCTTAGAAGCGTCCTCGACAGCGGTAGGCTCTGGTTCGGACTTGTTCGAGTCCTGAGGTGCGTCTTTTGCCTTGGTCTCCTGGATGCTGGAAGTCGCCTCGGTGTTCTCTGTCTTGGTAGGCTCAGATGTCTGCTCTACCGAGGCGATCTCGATTGATGGGGTATCTGAAGTTACTGAGCCAGCGGAGCGCTTCGGTTCAGCCGCCTTTCTGACTTGTTTCCTGGCACTTCCTGGGGTCTTAACGCTGTGTTCACGACGCGTGGGGTCGGTTCCTGAGGATGAAGGTCGTTTCGCAGTCTTCTTTGGTGGTGTGGTGGGCACCTTCTCAGCGGTTTTTGACGAGGAAGCCTGTGTCGGTCGCATCATACGAGCCAGAAAGCTCTCGTCAACGGGGGCTTCCTTCTTGACTTGAGCTGGATCCGAAGGCTTCTTAGGAGGAGGGCCCAGGCTTGGTCGCGGGCGACCAACGTTTGAGGGCTGACGCTTGACAGTCTTGCCCGTGCTGTTGCTGGCTCCTGTCGCGCTGGCCCGGCTAGCGGGACGGGCAGGAACACTAAGATTCTGTGAGCTTGCTGAAGGTCGAGCCTGACGACCGGTCTTGGCTCCAGATGCTGCTGTTGGTGCCGTTAGAGACGCAGGGAGATGCACAGGCTTCGTGGGGGATTTTGGCTTAGGCTTCACGAAGCCGGTATCGCTGGTAGTGGGCTTCAACGGCTGGGGCTTCTTGGCTGCCGTGGTTGCGGTAGGCCGAGTCGCTGCGGAGGCGGCTGTTGGAGCTTGCCTGGGTTCCTTCTTCGCTGCAGGTGCAGTCTTCGCCGTTGGCTTGGGCTCTGACTTATGAGTGGTGCTGGTAGGAGGCTTTGTAGTAGATGGAGATTTCGCTGGAGGCTTGGTATTGGAAACCTTGGTCGAGACAGCACTGGGTCGAGTCGTGGTGGTCTTCTTCGGAGTTGCAGCCTTTATAGTAGCTGCAGGAGCTAGTTCCTTAGCAGCGCTGGTCTTGGGCTTGCCATTGGCAACTGTAGAAACTGCTTCGGGCGTCTTTTCCTTCTTCTCCTTCTTTGGCGACGCGGAAGCTGGTTCCACTACAGCTGGTTCTGCAGCTGGTTCCTCAATTGGCTCTGCAACTGGCTCTGCCATTGCGGGTTCTTCTACAGCAGGTTCTGCTGGCAGCAATGAAGGCGACGGTTCTTCCTTATCAATTTGCTTATCTGGGTTGACACTAGGCTCATCGGTAACAGCTCCAATTTGCTCCGTGGGTGTCTTTGGGGGGTCAATTGGGTGACGAGGCGATTCGGGAATATCTTCCTGGAAGAAAGGCTTGTTCCCTCTTGGTGCATCTTCCAGAGATGCAGAGGGTCTGTCGGGAACGGTCGAGACGGATTCTGCGTCGGAGCCCATGCTTAATCGACGGCGGGAAACACTGGATTCGTGACTGGGATCTCTTCGGAGGCCTATCCTTCCGTCTTTCTCAATGGCGACAAAGTTGGTTCTCACTTTGGAGAGTGGTCGAGGCGATTCAGAAACGACACTGGTGCCTGTGGAGAGAGAAGACAAGTTTTGGTTAGCAAGGGGTTGAAGGGAGAAAAGGAAAGAATGAAGGACACGGTAGGTAAGAATGACGCTGGGAGCTAGTGTGTACAATTCCAGGGCAAGTTGAACCAAGGGCAGGTACAGGTAGAGCAAGCTCAAGCTGTTTTAAACTTAAAAAGCGGCGCGGCGCAGCAGCTCTAAATGTTTATTTTGCAGCGAGGATATGCCCTCCATACACGCTCATTGTTCACCGCGCGCGCGGGTATAGGTCGTACCTTGGACGGGAGTAGAGGCGCCTGACGATCGGCCTCTGTCGGGAGGGCTCGTGTCGCCTTTGTTCTCAAACATGGCGCGGAGGTTCTTAACCTGACTCATGATTGCAGAGGACTCTCAAAGCGAGAGAAGACGAATGCGGTTCTGGTCGAAAGACCTCGAGGTCTTTTGGGGAGGGGGGATTCGAGCTGTTCAGCAGGTTGTAGTTGGACGTGTGCAGGTTGCGATAGGGAAACGAAGGACTAGATTAGATGGGATGAGATGAGGTGTCGTCGGGCTGGTTATGAACGGCGTCGCACAAGGAGACAGGGTACCTTGGGTTGCTCCCTGAGGTACATCAGACAGACGGACTCGTTCAGGCCAGGCACAGGCCGTTAGTGGATTGAGGGGCGAGCCGTCAAACAGGCCCCAAGCCAGGGGTACCTACTGGAGCTGGTTTAGTGAGGTACTGCAGGAGGCGTTTCAGCGCTCGCTGGATACTCGTCTGGCAGTGGAGTACCTTAGTGGAGGGCTCTGAATGCGCACCTTATTAGAGCCCGCGTCAGGTCCTGGTGCGCTGGAGTGTTGCAGATAATAGGGGCAAGATCACAGGATGGTCATGTCATGATGATTGGGAACAATGACTAGAGTACATATGCATCCAGCATGCATGCATACAAAATCGAGGACAGAAGCGATATTAGGTACTGACTGACTTGTGTTACCAGGCAACCTACCTGAACCTGACCCAACTCGATAAGCTCAGCAACCATCCGATGCATTCCACGTGAGTAACGAGGATGATGGCTCGGCAACAAGACGTTAGGTTTGATGATCTCGAGTACAAAGACCCATCCCATGAGACCCGACGCTTTCGTCCAACAATGGATGTGTCTACATTGGTCTAATAAAAGTTCCAACTATTGAGTTGCTAGGTGGCTTGGGATTGGACCACCGGTAATAGACTGATTGGGTTGGGCCAGTGAGTGGAAATTTAATGAATGGTATGGGATGGAGTCTGGACAAGGATCCAGTCGAAATGAGGCATCGGATGGATCTCGTTCTATTCAGGCTTAGCCAGGGACCAAGTAAATTACCATCATAAAGGAAGGTTTCCAATTCCCACCCATCACGGTTCAGAGTAGCCATCCGCTTTGACAATTGAACTTGAAACAAAAAGGAGCTACGGTACGACTTTGACTGGTTTTTATTAGTTTCTTTCCCGAGACTGACACGTTTTAAGTGCGAGGAGGGATTGCTGTGCAGCACTGATTCAACGAAAAGAGTGACTGTTAGTTGATAGAAGAAGAGATGGGAGTGTGATACGACAATTCAACGAAATGACACAAGATTGACCTCGACATGGGACGGCTATTATTACTTAGCACAAGTCCAGACTCTAGACTCCAGATCAAGACTACGAATACGTATCCGGATAATTACCCCTATTTCATCCAATATCTCCCAAGACGAGAGAGAGCTTCGGCTTGTTCCTGGGTACCTCGGCTCTGTAACTTACTGGACGGCATTGTTTGCCCAAGGCAGTACAGGGCAGGGCAACTTAAACAATTGTTCCACACAAACGTCTAGAAGCTTTTCCCATCAACTCTGAGCTTTGATGTTGACGTGGGATCGCATGAGCTTGTGTGGGGATATCTCCGTCCGTCTCATATCGCTCTCCCCACATCCAGCGATCAAGCTCTTGTCCCAGATTGATTGTCATTCAGTGGACCATTGGCATCCAAGGACTTTATTTTTGAATCATTTATGCCGCTGACTTGGACCAAATTTTACCGTGTTGCTTAGGGATCTTACTAATAGACCACCACCTCTTGTCCAACATGAGTCTTTATCAAGAGGGCCGATGATCGGCTCAGGATGGTTGATATATCAAGAGCTTCACTGATGAGAAAGCATTGAAACGACCCATCCACTACATTCAATTGCTTGTTATGCTAGGTAGTTTAGAACCATAGTTTACTATACCAGAGTCATTCTAACTACGGATATCACTGGAGCGTTGAAGTGATCAACTCAAACCTTGTCCCCCTCTTGGCGCCGTTCGGCAGCCAGACAGACCACTTTTTACCCGATACTGCAAATCCAACGATTGATTTTCTTTGCTGTCTCCGGTCGTCGGACGACAAGAACTTGACTCTGTTCTCAACTCCAATTGCGCCCATCATGTCTTTCCGCACTCTCAGAATCGGTACGACATAACTTCACTGACTAAATACAATCGCCCACAGGTAGCTAATTGTCTCCTCGATTGCAGGTCTCATTCCTGGTGACGGTATCGGCAAGGAAGTCATCCCTGCTGGTCGCCGCATCCTCGAAGCTCTGCCCTCCTCTCTCGGCCTCAAGTTCGACTTTGTCGACCTCAAGGCCGGCTTCGAGACCTTTGAGCAGACCGGTGCTGCCCTCCCCGACAAGACTGTCGAGGTCCTCAAGAATGAGTGCGATGGTGCTCTCTTTGGAGCCGTGAGCTCTCCTACCCAGGCCGTCAAGGGCTACTCTTCACCTATCGTCGCCCTGCGCAAGAAGCTCGACCTTTACGCCAACGTTCGACCTGTCAAGACCGTCATGACTGCTGCTAAGCCCATTGACATGGTCATTGTTCGTGAGAACACCGAAGATCTCTACGTCAAGCAGGAGCAGACCCACGATACCCCCGAGGGCAAGGTTGCCGAGGCTATTAAGCGCATTTCTGAGAAGGCTTCGTTCCGAATTGCTGCCATGGCTGGTGACATTGCTCTGCGCCGACAGAAGATCCGCGATGCTGGTGCCTCCAGCATTCACAAGTCTCCCCTTGTGACCATCACCCACAAGTCCAACGTCCTGTCCCAGACCGATGGCCTTTTCCGTGCTACCTCCAAAAAGGCTCTTGCCGACCCCAAGTTCTCCTCCATTGCCATTGAGGAGCAGATCGTCGACTCCATGGTCTACAAGCTCTTCCGTCAGCCCGAGGACTACGACGTCATTGTCGCCCCTAACCTGTACGGTGACATTCTTTCCGACGGTGCTGCTGCTCTTGTCGGCAGCTTGGGTCTCGTCCCTAGCGCCAACGTCGGTGAGGGCTTCGCCATTGGTGAGCCCTGCCACGGCAGCGCTCCTGATATCCAGGGCCAGAACATCGCTAACCCCATTGCTACTCTCCGATCCACCGCGCTGATGCTCGAGTTCCTTAACGAGGAGGAGGCTGCTGCCAAGATCTACGCTGCTGTTGACGGCAACCTTGAGGATGGCAAGCTGCTCAGCCCTGATCTGGGTGGTAAGGCCACCACTGAGGAGGTTGTTGCTGATATCCTCCGACGTCTGTAAGAAAATGAGAGAAAAAGAGAACCCCTCAAAAGTTGGTAGATAGCCCAGATATTTTGTGCTAGATAACGTGTAACTGTGTGGCCAAGGTTTGGGAAAAGCCCAAAGCTTCACATTAAAATGAACAACCATGCGAAGATCTAGAGAGGATTGTATATTTCATCCGTTTTGTTTATCCATCTTTCCCGTACCTTCTATGATCAAGGTACTTTTTCCAACTTCTACTACTCATTTATCTGTCGTAGACTTCTAAACTCCTTGTGAGGAGTTGGCATGTTATGACATTATATTACAAGATCATAGACCCATTCGTTTGTGTTATACATTGGCACATTGCGTGCCCGCGCCAAAACATCACTGATGTATGGCCACTTCCCTTCAAGTCCGGGGAATCGTTTATTTGGTTCGCTTAGCCTCAAGCTCAGCCTGGTGCTTGGCGACCAATTCCTTCCTATAAGGCTATTAGTAATTGTAACTCGTTGTATTGGGGGTTAACATACTGGAGATGAGGAGGAGCAGGAGCGTAATGGCTGAATTCCATGCTGAACTCGCCCTTGCCCTGAGTAGCAGCACGGAGCTGAGAGCTGAAGCCAAACATGGCGTTCAAACTGCAGTCGCAGATGAGGGTGAAATCCTCACTGCCAATATCGGTGTCGTGAATGGTAGCGTTACGCTTGTTCATAAGCATAAGAATGTTACCTTGGAACTCGTTGGGGGCGGTGATAGTGGTCTTCATGAGAGGCTCAAGAACCTGACCACCAGCCTCGGGGAAAGACTTCTTGAAGGCCATCTGGGTAGCCAAGTTGAAAGCGTGATCGGAAGAATCAGTAACGTGAGTGGCACCATCGTTAACAACCATCTTCGCGCCAATAACCTTGTGACCCAGGAGAGGACCCTTTTCGCAAACAGCCTCGAAACCCTTAGCACAAGCAGACAGGAACTTGTCGGGAATGTTACCACCGACGACCTGGCTCTCATAGTGGTTCTCATCGGGCTTGTCGTTAGGCTCGATCCATCCAGCAACACGAGCAAAGTCACCAGGACCACCACTCTGTCGCTTGAAGAGGAAATCATAATCGGCTCGACGGGCAATAGTCTCACGATAGGCAACACGAGGCTGGCCAGTGACACAGTCGGTCTTGTACTCACGTCGGAGACGTTCGACGTAGACTTCAAGATGCAATTCACCCATGCCAGAGATGATGGTCTCCTCACTCTCAGGGTCGACGTGGACACGGAAAGTGGGATCCTCACGCTGGAATCGGTTCATAGCCTTACTGAAGTTGTCGGCATCGCCAGTTCGCTTGGGCTTGATAGACAGAGACATGACAGCATCAGGGACGAACATGGAAGACATGGTGTAGGGGAGACCACCGTCAGTGAAGGTGTCACCAGAAGCACAGTCGACACCAAAGACGGCGCAGATCTCGCCGGCACCAACCTCAGAGACGTCCTCCATCTCGTTGGAGTGCATGCGGACAATTCGGGGAATTCGGACCTTCTTATCAGTTCGGGAGTTGAAGAGGTAGGTACCCTTGCTCAGCTTGCCCTGGTAGACTCGAATGTAGGTGAGCTGACCGTAGTTGTTCTCCTCGAGCTTGAAAGCAAGACCAACAAAGGGAAGAGAGTCGTAGGGAACCAGCTTGACAGTCTTCTCGTCCTGGGATTTGTCCAGACCAGTGTTTTCAATCTCAGAGGGGTTAGGCAGGTAATCACAGACGGCATCGAGCATGGGCTGAACACCCTTATCAGCAAGGGCAGATCCCATCATGACAGGAGTGAAGGTTCGGGCAATGGTGGCACGGCGGATAGCAGCCTTGATCTGAGCGTTGGAAGGCTCCTGCTCTTCAAGGAACAATTCGGCAATTTCGTCGTCGACGTCGGCGAGCTTCTCGATCAGAGCCTGGCGCTTCTCCTTGGCAAATTCCTGGAGAGGACCGGGGATCTGATCGGTGACGCGAACCTTGGTACCACGAGGACCCTCAAAGTACATAGCTTGCATGTTGATCAAGTCGACAACGCCAAGGAACTCGTCCTCAGCACCAATAGGAATCTGAATAGCAGCGGCGGGAATCTTAAGCTTAGTGTTGATCTGTTCGACAGCCTTCCAGGGGTTGGCACCCATTCGATCCATCTTGTTGACGAAAGAGAGACGGGGAACATTGTAACGTTTCATTTGACGGTCGACGGTGATAGTCTGAGACTGGACGCCAGAAACAGCGCACAGAATCATGACAGCACCGTCGAGGACTCGCAGAGCTCGCTCGACTTCGATGGTGAAATCAATGTGGCCGGGTGTATCAATCAGGTTGAAGTGGTAGGTTTCTTCTTTGCCGTTTTCCGTTTTCTTCCAATCAGCGAACGTAGCCGCAGACTGGATGGTGATGCCTTTTTCCCTTTCGAGTTCCATAGAGTCCATCTTAGCGCCGACGGAGTCTTTGCCTCGAACCTCGTGGATCGAGTTGATTCGGCCGGTGTAGAACAGGACTCGTTCACTGACGGTTGTCTTTCCACTGTCGATATGCGCCTGTCGATATTTGTTAGCGAACGGGGAGACTTGACGGTGGTGCCATGATCATACAGCAATACCAATGTTACGGACTCGAGACAGGCGCTTGGCCTCCTCGGCGGACATGTTTGCGGCGACATATTCAGGTGTCAGACTAGCAGCGTCTTCTTGAGCTTTCTTGAGACTGGTTATTGTATGAGCAAGGTGTTTGGAATCGTAATGGGGCATCAATTGAACTCACGCTTCTTGCGCAACATTGCAGACACGCTTGGTCTGGCTAAAAGCTCGTCGACTCTCCCATACAGGAGCAGCAGCGGATATAGTAAAAGAATGGCTACCGCAGCTTGACTGCTGGGCGCCCAGTAGCAGATGGCTATTAAGCCATCTGGCAGCCCTTGATGCCCTCATTGTGCAATCTTGGACTTCAGTGAAGAAGTTGAGGAGAGGGTTGCCAATGATCGACGGACCATTGGATAGGAAACTTTTTTTTCTTGACGTCGGAATTAGCAGGATGGAGGCGTTGCGCCACATGAACCCACGTCTCTGATTCGTTCAGCGCTAAAGTGCTGCCCGAAACAGTCCTACACCTCCCTGTAAGTTAGGTGAGACCAGACCTAAGTCTCAACTACAATAATTAACAGTTGTGGGTGGTTGTAAAACTCCATGACGACAGGATTTAACATTTCCAGAAACTAGGGTTCTTCATTATAATTCACCTTTACTGGCGAATTTCGTCTAGGCTTATTTACGCCACTCTTATACTGGTATCATTTGTGGTATCCATTCCATCGCCCGTTGCGCCCTTTTATCTTCATAACCTACGGCTCCATCCGGCCGTAAAAAACGCCAAAATCAGCTCATGTCCACGTTAACAAACCCTTTAGAACGCCAGCATCATGAATCCGTGGCCTCAAAAGTAGACAGCTCTATGCTATGCAAACGCAATGCAGCCAAAACTCCCCAGACGTTATCATCAAAAACTGTGCAAGATTCCTCCACCTAAAAGTACAAACCCCATTGTCGCCAACAGCGCTCTAGAGGGTGTCAGGGGTGAGGCTGCGTTGTCCTCGTCGTCCTTATCCCAATCTGACTTTTGAAATCCATCCGCTGCAGAATAGTTATGGCCCGCAACGTCAGGATTCTCCGTCGCTTTGTGCTGGTTGGCCACTGCCGTCGCAGATGGGATGCTGGCTCCGTAGCTCTTGAATGCAACTCGTTTGGTCGTAGTGGAATTGAAGTCGGTGGCAGCAATTCCAACCTCGTTGTTCACCAGGTCATAGACGACATAAGCAGATCGGAGGAAGGTGTTTCCAAGTAGATACAGTTCACTGGTGTCGTTCTGTATGCCGAAAGAGCACATCGTCTGACCTTTGTACGGGCCTGATTCAAAAACAGGCATGTTGTCCCTATCACTGGTCATGGTGAGAACAAGCTCATCCATGCCTACACTGATGCTAGGGCCATCTGGGCCAGCAAAACCAAACGTGAAGTTGCCTTCATTTTTGCCGAAAGCGCAGGGAAGAACTGAAACTCCATAGTAAGGTGACCAGATGGCACCGACCTCTTTCCAAATCTCGGTCGTCAGGTTGTGGGGTAAATAGCTAAGTGTCGTTCCAGAGTCGAGAACCGTCTTGATTGGGAAGCCATCCGATGTAAGGACATCGCTGCCGCTTGAGCTAGTAGCGACAAGCGAAGTCAGTACAACGATGAAGTGGTAGTAATGGCCATCCAGCGGTTGGATGTCGATTCGGTGCATGTCACCGACATATTTCGATGTGTCTACACCCCCAAAGAGAACGGTGCCGGCTTTGGCGTCCAAATCGTTGAGCCAGACGCTGTAAGCAATTGTGTTGACATATCCTGATTCATACATGGCGACAGGAAGGTTTGGATAGATAACATCTGTAGTGCTGCTCGAAGCCTCATTCTTGGCGTATCCAACACCAATAAGTCCATAGGAGATGTTGGTTTTGATAGCCAGGCCCATGGTCAAGTTGTTGATGACTGCGCCGTCCAATTCAAAGTGATCTTCGAAATAATCGCCCTTGACGTAGCTGTCATCCACAAAAGTGAGGCCGAACATGCCGGGTGCAACATGTTTGAATGACTTGGATTTGTCTGGATCAACTGGGGCAGATTGTCAGTAACAGAGAACGGCTTTATGTTAGTAGTGGATGATCTTACAGCTTCCTAGAGGGCATCCTTTCTTGTCGTCATCGTCTGTGCATACGTCTGCACAATTCCAAGGGACCCATACATCGCTACTCCCTGTATCAAGCTGAAGGGTGATCTTTTGGGGCGGGTCTCCAATTGTGACTTCCGTAAAGTAGCCTCCCTCGGTTCTGTCGTTACGGATGACTTCCTCATATGTTGTTTTGCTACGACGAGCCAAATGTGGTTGAGGATGACGGCCTTCAATGTTCCACTGGATAGTTTGAGCGTACACGAGGCCCCATGAAGAAACCAGCGAAGCACCCCAGAGCCACGACTTCATTGCAACCACCACGGAAGAGCTGTTGAGAGCCGGAGAGAAATGAGTTCATGAATGGCGTCGGAACGGGGTAACGCCACCCTCCTCCATAGGGTGAATGGGCGCGAGGCCAACCAGCCAGCCGGTAGCGATATGCAATACAAACAATGCCGTGTTATCCTGGTGTTTTTGAGTGAAATCGATAGAATGTTCAAGATGAATGAGAAAGAAAAATAAGAATTGTAGGGTATTAGGTTGAGCGACGTGTGGTGCAGTTAAGTGAGTTGCACTAAAGTCTATGGATCTCAAAGAGGCGTCTGCTGTAGACTAACGTAGAGGCGAGGCAGAGGCAGAGGCAGGGTACTAAAGAGGTACGGTACCAAAGATAGGATCGGGACGGGGGATGTGGAGTATTTGACAATTGCAATGAGGGGAATTCTGGAGAATATAAAAGGACAAGGATGAGAAATGGAACGAAAGACGAATCAGAACGAGGAACTGATTGATTAGAAGGTATCGATTGACAGGAGAAGACTGGAAATGAATGGTTGAAGTGGAAGAAACGGCAGTGGCACGGGGGGGGCCACGCAATCAACCAAGCAAGCTGTGAGAGTCGAGAGTCGGGACTTTCCTTGTTGAACGAAAGACTATTACCAACCCGTACCCGATGAGACTAGCAAGAAAGGTACTGGTACTGTAAACGTACCTGACCTAACCTCCTAATAACGCCAAGATGGATGTCTTGTTGACCCTTGCCTTGGCGACTTGGTTGGTTTTGCCCTGCACTAAAAAGACCTAGAGAGGGAGAGAGAGAGCCCGAGATTCGTCACCCAAACAGAGTACGGATACATAAGTATTATCTAGACGGATGTACAAAATATCATAGCCGGGCCGACATGTGCTGACAACCGTTTATGTCTCGTGTTTTCTGTCAATTAATCCATTTAATTTAGTAGGCAGGTCCTAAGGAGGTAGGTGCTGTACCAGGTAGGACCAAGGTGAGATGGGTGGGTACTGCAGATGATTTAGTCTACTGTAGTCGTTTGAGGCTTACGAAGCCCGGTGCGAACTGTTTCGTCTGGGCCGAGTCCAGAAACACGATCGGAAGTTAAGAGTAAAGGGAACTCCGTGAGTGATGATAATCTATTGCTTTTTTTTTTTTTTTTTT